>NW_018127893.1:3911377-3913902 GCF_001952655.1 Monopterus albus | reverse complement strand
AGAAGCCCAGGGTTTGTTAAAAGGGGGCACAGCATCAGCAGGTTTCGCAATCAGGCTCCAAGTCACACAAGCTCACATCTCACATTTTGGAAAGTCTTCAAAAGTCAGAGTTACCCTTTCAACTTTTGCCAAGCGCTGACATTTTATAGTCTGTTTGGTGCTTTACATGACAATTTAAAAATGTTTGTGCTGTCTTGTTGAACTGATCAATAGCAGTGAGACATCTTCCTTATGTAGCTATTAGCAGCATTCTCTTCACAAATAACTTCTTTTAATCGCCAGAGGGTAAAAGCCAACAGTGAGATTTTATCAAGTGCATTCCAGCTGAAAAGATGAACAGTTTTCACAAAATTCAGGGATGATCTTCTGCTTTTTTTGGTCTTCAAATGTTAAGCTGCTTGTTCTGTACCTCGGGGGAGAAAAAAAAAACTGAAAACGTAGGAGCACACAACACCTTGCTCTGAGACTGAAAGGCGTGCATCCTCGCTTCCTCTCAAAATGTAGGAGCGTTGGCTTCCTCGCTCACAAAATGTAGGAGCGCTCACTGAAGATTAGAGCCCAGCTAAAATGGATGCCTGACCCGTGCTTGGAGAGCGAAAGAGAAATGAGCAGGGCAGCAGGAAAAGAACCTCTGTGCATAGACAGCCACACAGAGGGAATCCACATCCTTGTGCTCACACACACATACCGGTGCAGCGATGAACATGAATGTTTTACCTATGTGGCATTTCAGAAAACCTCACAGTAGCAAGAATCACAATATTTTTGTCTCTTTCAAGCTATTTTTTTGTTTTCTTTCACTGTTTCACTACTTCATTCAATCACCTTTACCATGATCTCCCATGCTCTTCTCCTTCTTCACCTCACTCCATCTCTCCCTGCACGTCGCTGCAACATCTCTGTCTCCTTCTCCCTCTGTATGTCTTTCTCCTCCATCCTTTCTTCATCACTCTTGCTCTGTCTCTCCCTGAGGTCATTGAGGGCAAGTAGGCTGCGGCGGACTAGTCGATAAATATCATGTCAGACCATTTCATGTGTTTTCAGGCAGAGCTACAGTCCATCTATCCAGCATTGTGCCACAGAGCGGCTCAGCTGTCTGCTATACTAAAAGTGTATTTACATTATTAGGATGTTAAGGGGTTTTTTTCTGCCCCAGTTTTTCAGGTGTGTAGCTGCAGTGAACATTACATTGGTTTTTAATGTGAGTAAAAAAAAAAAAGAGATCATGAGTGTCCAGTAATGGTTAAACCATTAGTTATTTTTTGCTTTTACATTCTAAATTAGGGTGGTGGAAACTAAGAATTTGTGCCGTACTTACATCTCTTCATTTAATGCTATTTCATACTCATTGGAATTTTTATTTTAGTAATTTGTTTTGGCAAATTTGGTCACTAGTTGCTTTAAAATTATTCTATTTTATACCTACAAAGTTAGGATGAGCTCAAAATATTAATATACAGTATTATAGCCCAAAGTACCCAACGCTGCATGTAATATGCCATAGCTATAGATAAAATAGATAAATTAAGGATGCAGGGCTTTAACTGACCACAGTCAGACTGGGAATGTTGTAGTTCCAGAATGGAGATTTTTTTTTTTCAGTGACATTATTACTTCACTAAATAAGATCTCAGAGATTCTACCACCACTGGTTGTGGAATTACTGTACATGGCAATATTGTGCTAAATTATGGTTTTGCCATAAGCAAATTGGATTTTGAATTTTCCAGACTGAAGATGAGGATGCATATAAAAATAGAGAGCAGGAGAAATAGTGAACCTGATAGACCACGCACCAGTAACAGGAGTTGACTATGGGGTGATTAAATAAATTACTGAGCTGAGGTCATATTCCCCGTCAAATGTCTTCACCATGAGTCACTGGATGTCACAAACTCTATGTCGATGCTCGTCTCTTCCCCACCACTCTGCAGCCCTAGGCCTTCTGAGGGTAAACGGAGAGACAGAGAAGAGGGAGTACATTTTCTCCTGCTCCTCCCTTTCTTCCTCCTCCACCTCCACCCCCTCTCGGGGTGTCACGTCCTATTTGTGTCCCCAGGCCATCTCTCTGGTGATGGTGATGGCAAAAGGGGCTCTCTTGCTTGGCTGGAGAGCAGGAAGGACTTGCACGGGGCGATGGTCTGTGCTCACGAGAGAGAAAGAGAGTGAGAATCAGCGATGGAGGGAGAGGGAGCAAGGGAGAGATGCACCCGTTCAGCCGTGCCTTTGACAGGGGAGTCTTTCCAACAGGCATGAAGAAAAGAAGGGCTGACTGGGCTGAGTGAGCTCAGCCTTAGACACACGCTCACACACACAAAGATATTTTTGCAGCTTACAAGGACATTGCAATGCAAATATTAATTTGCCCCAAGGTTTAACCCAGTGTTAACTTCATCCAGTCCATGCCAACACTGACCACAAACCTAAAATTTAAACATTTTCTTGCGGGGACCTGCTTTTTGTCTCGCAATAGGCAAGTCCCTGTAAGGTGGTTTTGTAAACAGATTTTTGACCCCATGAAGTGA
>NW_018127893.1:3901320-3911364 GCF_001952655.1 Monopterus albus | reverse complement strand
GCTGAACCGTTATTAATGTCCCTTTGTTTTAGTCGTCTTCCACACATACACATCTATATGCATGTATACATGCATCGCTTTCACTCTGCCATCACTACGCCATCAGAAGTATCAAAAATGTATTTAGCCTCTCTTCTCTAGAATTTTCTTTCCACCGTCTTTATCGTTTTTATCCTCCACATTCTTCCCTCAATTCCTCTGCTGCTGCAGTGAGAGAGAGAGAGAAAGCGAATCCACATAAGGTTATACACAGTGGTGTGACGCCATGCATTCTGATTTATAGATCTAAAATGGCTGCCGTGTTGTGACTGCTGTAGAGGGCTAGATGCAAAGCGAGGGAGTGGTGCGGGGGTGATGTTTGCTCAGAATAGCAGGTCTTTTCTTGGACATTGTGTTCTCCTTTCATGAAGTGCCCTCTGCCCTGTAGGGTTCACTACTACTGTGGTTTGGTGGTGATGACTGATTAATTAGGCCATGATGTACAAAGCTTCCATGCTTGTGGCGGCTGATTTACTACAGTGCTGTTGAATATAAGCAGGGGAATGGTCTGTGTTCTGTGCTGAGAGCTGCGTTGTGCTGTAGTTTGGTTTATGGGCACTGGGTCCTTCCTGCAGGATGATTCGAGCCCTCACATTGTAGCAGCCGCCACTGAGGACTTAGAGGTCAGCTGCTGCCTCAGCCTCTCTGTGGGGCGCAGAGCTTTGACTTACCGACTCCACTGCATCACCTCCAGCACAGCACACACAGAGCTAGTATCACACTGCCTCCATGTGGACAAAGTCACACACTACCCTGCTTCCCTTATTACTTCTTATGAATTAGTGGTGATACAGTTTTAAATAGTTTGCTCTGTCTGGGCACAGTAATTGATTAGTTATGTGTTTGTTATTCTCTTTGTTCCAGCAACAGAAAAATGTCTAGCAAGACTGATTATATCTCATCTCTGGTATGAATTTTGCTCGGTTTGATTTTTTTTTTTTTTTTTTTTTGGACCAGGAAACGGCACAATCCTCTTTCCAGCAACAGCAAAATGTCTAGCAAGACTGATTATATCTCATCTCTGGTATGAATTTTGCTCGGTTTGATTATTATTATTATTTTATTTTTTTTAGGACCAGGAAACGGCACAATCCTCTTTATGAACTTCAGCATGAAATATACCAAATTGGAATTTTCACAATAAATGGTTATATAGGCAGACAGGTGACAAAACAAAAGGAAAAACCTTAATAAGTGAGTGGAGATTTTGAATTAATGTGTAATGAAACACACCATATCCACCTTCATCAACACCAAATGAGGGTATGTCCTTTGGAAGAATAGTGTTCATCCCTTCAATAGAATGCCTCTGACATTCTGTTCTGGAGGCACATTGTGACCCGGTTCCTTAGTAAGAAACTTTTATTTTTACATGTTCCTCTCTAATTTGTCACTTATCGCTATACGCTTTCCCTTAAAGCTTCAATAGAAAAGAAGATAATGTTGCACATGTCTTTCGAGAAGCTTAACGAGACGTCTTGATACTTATTTCTTGCCTTGAAAACTTGTCCCTGTTGAATCCATTGTAACCGCAATGAACTCAAACTGACCATGGCCTCCATGAAGGAGCAAGCTACAGGGAATTGTTGAGTTGTATCACCTTGAGAAGAATGAGGTCCTCCGCCCTTAACTGCCCATATCCATGACAGCACCAGTACCAGAGAGACAGGACGTATGCAGAAGCTGATAAGAACAGATTGAGCCTGGGTTGAACACATTCAGCTTGTGTTTCATGGCGCTTGCTGAACCTTGCCAACTGACGCCCCCGCAAAGCAAAGCTCCTCGGTGCTGCAAACTGTTCTGAGGTGTAGCACGCTACATGCAAGCTACTTGTTGCCCACAGACAACCCCAGTGCACTTCGAACTTGTTGTTTTGCTAGCTCTCGGGAACACTGATCTAGAGAGGACTGAGTGCTTGTATTATTAGATAGAGAAAATCATTCGGCACAGCAGGGATGCCTTTGATACATCGGTCAGAGGTGTTTAGTGTATGAGTGCATGTCTGTGTGAGTGTATGTGATTTTTTGGCGTGTTTAGTAAAGTGTAAGTGTGAAAGTGTCTCAAAGAAAGCGGATACTCTTTGATGCTTTGTCCCACAGACAGCCACAGAGGCAAGCTGCACTAGACAAAAGAAAAAGACGTTCCTTTCTTCTGTCACTCAGTCATTCTACTTTCTAGCTGTATTAGTGAGAGGTACTGAAACGTCACATCCAATACCCTACAGAATAAAACAACCATTTAAGAGGGGTGCTCATTCTGAGGACGTTACAGCAATCTGAGAAAGTAAAGCTAAATCTGTGTCATGACTTTGCTGGTGGAAACAGGCTGTGGATTCTTGAACACATTCGGAATAGTTTACACACTGAATGGTACTTATGCTGTTGCTCTTTCATTCATATAAACATCCATAATTTAGAATAACTGCATTGTAATTATTTTGATATATGTCTGCACTTTTGCCCCTAGAAGCTGGATAAAAAAGGCTATGACCCCATCACCACAGAGATCCTGGAGGGGCAGCAGTTCTACTACGCTGAGGACTATCACCAGCAGTACTTGAAGAAGGTGCCTAACGGCTACTGTGGGCTCAAAGGCACCGGGGTCTCTTGTCCTATTGGAGCCAGGAAGGATGAACTGTGAGGGATGTGTAGTGGGAAAGAAAAAGATCAGGTGATGAATGATGATATTTGTACCTACTATTGTTGTCATTTTCTGCTCTTTATCTTTTATTTTTAAAATGTTTGAATACAGTATTTTTAACATGACGTACTAGTCAGATCACATATTCATCACTGAACCTCAGGGAATTTTCTGCTCAAAGCTTAGAAATCCTATCCTCAAATAAGTTCAATGAAAAATATTAGAAATAAACTTGAAGCTACTGTAAGTGCAGCTGTAGCAGTCTGTTGATCTGCAGCAACAGTCAGCCTCCACAGGGTGGCGACATTTCTCACAAAACATAGCTCTAGCAGGTGTTTTTTTTTTATGTAGCCTAATGTAGCAAAGAAATCATGCAAGATTTTTTGGTACAGTTGGTTTATTTGGAAGAAAATCTACCAGACGTAATGGTTTACAAGCCAGTAACCTTTTCACATTTGTCTTAAAGCCAGAACATTATGCTAAAGCTCAGACTATGCTGCCAGAATAAGAATAATTCAGATATATTACATGAAGGTATTAATATAATCAGTAGTTTAGAAAAAGGCAAACACGCTAACACCATCTTAAATTTGACCTTTTAATTTCATTGTTAACTGATGTGCATCAACTTTCCTCAGTTAAGATAAACTGAACACTGCTGTCATTTTCTTATTTCTCACTTTAAAAATAAAATGCTCCCTTTCAGATTTTGTTTACATACCATGTACCGCGTGTGTTCATGCATGCGTCTCCTCATTCAGCTATATATGTTAAAGATAAGCCACTGTTTGGATTGTTTGTCCCCTTTTGAAAAGGGACAAACCAAACCAATGAATGGCAAATGGGTATGACTCACAGACATTCACAGACTACTCATTCTGCATTGCAGAATGAGACACTTGAGGCACTCATGTATGCAATATGATACACACTTTGCTTAAACCCTCACTCCACCCCCACCCCCCCAACCCCATAATTATAAATAAAAGTCCTATTATACACCATATAATTACATATCATAGAGCACTGAGCAAATACTGAATAAGCATTGTGTGTTGTGCTTTTCTAATTAAACACATCAACCTGAAAGTCTATCTAAAATTGAAAACCACACTCATGGTTACAATCCAAAATACAGAGAAAAGCTTTTTGGTCGACCGCAGTTGTGTGATTCACCCTGCTGTCGTTTCCCCCCCTCCCTCTCTGTCTTTCTTTCTCTGTCTGTGTGTATGTGTCACATCCTGACACCTGTGTGTAGGTGTGGACCAGGGCACAGGTGCAGGTGCAACCTCTCGGGGCTTATTTTAGTATTGGGGCAGATATTTTTGCATGTATCTGCATGCAGCAGCCGTGTGTGTTTGTGTGTCGGGGCATGTGAAGCTGTGGCTTGCTTGATCGAACCGCGCTGAGTGGTATGTGGTTGGGCCAGCTAGCTGTTTTCCAACACCCGTCTATATTTTTGCATGCCGTTGTGTTTTGTTGAGTGTGTGAGAGGAGATAACCTTTTAATAAACTGAACATCGTTTCCTGGGCTTTGATTAGAGGATGACATGAAAGCTTGAATCACACAGTGATGTCAGTTTTTCCACCATCTACTTGAACAAGAAGTGCATGATTCTGTTAATTGCTGCCGCATTATATAGAAGGGATTATCACAAACTAAGGTTTTGAGTCAGTTATATGTAGGAAGACACTTGCTGTGAGAAATTACTAAGCTTAATGCAGACATTTAGAAGTAGCCATATGAGTAAGTTTTCTGTGTATTCCTTTGTAATAGATTAAAATGGGGCATGGAAATGCATGGTACTCTCATATACGCATCCATACACAAACGCAGTGAAGCAGAGTAGGACAGGAACCAGGCTGTGTGTGCCCTTCAGACAGCGCCTATTGTCTGCAGATGGGCCTTTAATGACCCCACAGCTGGCCACAAAGAGAATACCGCTTCAGCTTGCTGTTATGCCTCTCACAGGCCTATACTCAGTCACTCTGAAGAGAGGAGACAACTCACAGGCACAACACCATGTTCATGCATTTGATATCTTATTTTATTATCCATTAATATACCCTTTTGAGCATGTTTTTTTTTTACTGTCTAAATCTATAAGCTTATACAGAGAAATCATCACTACATCATCTGAGGAAAGGGTTTGCAAAAACATGTGGTGCTGTGGAAGAGTGGGCTGAAACAAAGAGAGTTGTTTATCAGAAGTACTCTGCACTCTTACCCACACATGTGCTCACACACAATATAAATACGCGTCCCAACCACTACCTCTAACTTCGTCCTGTACTGACGCCTAATGCAAAAGGCAGGCGCCCACGCAAAAGAAAGAAACACACCAAAAAGACACCTTGCAGAGAGATGCACCCACACAAATTTCTTGCACTGTGATGTGTTCTCTATTGTGTCCTCCTTTCACAGCTTTTCATTTATCTTCCCCATGACAGCTTCAATAGTTCTTACCATTTGTATATATAGTATAGATATATCATTGAAAGTAGCATTGTTTTATGCCTTATTTCCTCTCTCGATGCCACCATAGGCAGCAAAATAATTTGTTTTTGTAGGACACCAACACAGTTGTATAAATAGAACAATAGCCGTGTGGCACATTCTGCTGCTGTGCTACCAGCTGTAGAACTGCTTTGCCTTCTTGTCCTGCATCCTGATATAATGACTTTTTTTTAGATTGTTGTGGTGGTAGGCACGCAGTTGGAGTGTTGGCGTGTGTGGCCATGCATATATTCTGCAGAGGTAAACCAGAACTAGCATTTTTCTATATGTCCTGTGCATTTCTCTCATGATGGCATGAGTGAGTGTGCAAGGTTTTGCTGATCCCAGATGTGTTTGTGTCCTCTCCCGTGCTCTCCCTTCCCCTCCCTCTGGTTCCTGCATGGGCGCAGGGTCTCAATCAGAGCATCAGGGCTCCAGGAACTGGAGCACAGCAGTCTCTCTGTGCTGCCCAGAGAAGTGCAGCCTTGTCTGGGTCAGTGCATCTGTGGCCTGGGGGAAGAGGGTGAACCCTAGTGCCCCTGCATGCTGGTTTCATTCGAGGTCTTCTCCACTGGTGCAGCCTGACCCCTGAACTCAAGTTTATTCCAAATACTTTAAATCTGCACGTAGCTAGAAAAGCTCCTGTGTCTCAGTCATATGAAGACTGATGACATGTTAAAACATTTCGACAAACTGTGTCCTCAAACAGGTTAGTTTGGTATAGCAAAACCCTCATATAACCATGAAAACAAAAAGAAGGACAAGCTCACACACGCTCACACACACAGTTCTTTCCAGTAGAGAAGCTATCACAAGCCTCTTCTACCTTTCTAATGGGAATAGTGGTAGGTTAAGGGTGGGGGGTGGAGGGCAGCACGTGCTGCAGTGCCTAGTTGGCTTGCTAACTGGCCCAGTGGCTTTTTTGGCTGACAGCCCACACTGTGACACTCTGCACCTGGAAGCCTGTGTGTTGTCAGCCATGCTAGCTAGCACAAGCTACCACCACATGATACACAGGAAACACAGAAATAACTGCTGAGTGTCTTCAGCACAGTAACCACTTACTGGGGGTGTGCTGCTGACAGAAAGGGGTTGAGGAGATGCGTTAAAGGAAAGTAGAAAACAGGGGAATACTGGTCTGAATGGCTCTGGGTGCTGGTATTACAGAGGAGGAAAAGAAAACTGGACTAGAAAGTGAAATGCAAAGATTCTCAGGCAGTTGCACCTGTGCAGTCTTGTGTTACAGGAAGATTCCACCAGCCTTCGTTAAGTCACTATGTTCAACTATATGGTGCATTTACATATAAACTGGCATGCATGTATCCTGTT
This sequence comes from Monopterus albus, assembly GCF_001952655.1. Lineage (NCBI taxonomy): Eukaryota > Metazoa > Chordata > Actinopteri > Synbranchiformes > Synbranchidae > Monopterus > Monopterus albus. Next base: position 3,904,859 of record NW_018127893.1, on the reverse strand, counting down.
GATCATGTCGTTTTTATAATCAAACCACTACAAAGATGATTGTGTAACTGTTTGACATTTTACAGCTGAGCTGCTGATGTAATAGTTCAATTTCTGAAAAACCTCTTTCTCTCTTATGTTCAGTTTCTGGCTTTATCTGCTCTGTCCATCTGAACCTCACCTCACACAGGTGTCAGAGTGGAGTCAAGTTTGAATGCTACCGAGAAGCCCTCGATTAGAACTGAACACAGGAAAGTGTTGTGCAACATTTTGGGCTTTTTAGGTGGTGATGTGCTGATGTGTCACCATTTTGAGGAAAGAGGGCAGAAATAGGACACACACACACACACACACACACATATACTGCTTGTACTGCATCATGCACAAACTGTTTTCTGTATGTCTGCCACAGCCAGCTAATTTATGCCAACGGTGCAGATTGAATCTTGGGTTTCTGATAAGAGCCATCATGAGATGGTGGTGGAATTGGCTATCTCTGACTGAATATGTGTTTGTTTTTCTGTGTTGGAGAGCGAGAAAGAAAAGGAAGAGAAGAAATAGATGTGAAGGAAATGAGTAGATGGAGGGAGAGAAAAAGAGAAGGGAGGAGAAATCATGCTGGCTGCACCAGGAGGAAGCTGGGTCTGATGCTTCTCCATGCAGCTGCTCCCAAACACCCACACTCTTCCTGTTGGAGTGTGCATGTGTGTTTACTTTTTGTGTATAGATTTACATAAAAGGCCATGTTATGCCAGCGGTTATGCTCTTCATTAAACATTTTTGAGGATTCAGAAATTAAATGGATTTTTAAACCTTGCATCTTAAAGACAGATCGTGTTATTTGCAATCAAAGAGAAAACTGGTTTAGAACAAAAGGAGTTCAGTGGCACATGATGAAAGTTACTGAAAAGTAGGACTTCAGGTACCTTACAGGAGGCGCAATGTGAAAGAGCTGCCTGACTGAGGCCCTCTCTGTCTTTTCAAAGAAACACTGGCCTCAAAAAACATCCGCTGGTGGAAACACTGGCCTGGCAGCCAGTGAATGGAAAGGTTTGAGGTAAGAGTGTGGCCACACTGAGGTGTGTCAGCAGGGTGTACAACTGTGTGGTAATATGTTTGATGGTCTTTTTAAGTTTCCATCACAACGACAGACAAGACAAAAGGGCTTTTTCATAAGCCATACTGCTGTTGCAACTGCAACTGTTGTGACTAGTGGGTTTACTGCATCTCTCTGTTCAGGTTGACCTCTGACATGAATGTCTTCTACAGATTGCACCACTACAATTGTTAGCCTAAATTCCATTCAGTAACATGCACTGAGTGAGCAAATATACACGCTTTCAGTTTCATAATATTTGCTTCTATTTCAAATCCTAGAAATTGCTTTCCATGAAAAAACAAGCAATTACATAATAATAATGTTAACAGCAATTTGACAGAATTTTCAGCAAAATCAATAGAAATTGTGCTGTTGTAATAGTATCAACCGGTAAATTTAATTGGCATTGATATATTGATGTAAGTATCATTTTAAAATGAAAACAACACATTACTGGCTATTAGAGAAGACTTTGCCATCCCATCAGCTTAAAATCAACAAATTTAACTAAATACACATTTGCCATTAAGATAACGTTGTCAACTCAGCTGTTAATACATATCTAAATACAAATTGGCAGCAAGATTAAAGTACAAACTAACATAAAATACAGATTATACAGATCCATACAAGTCTCTAGTTTAAGTACTCTATTTTTATTCCTATTTATCTCCTTTCACAAAGAGCATTCCCTTGTCTGCATTGTTTACTGCCTGTTTATACCTCTTATTTTGCATTGTTTGCACTGTTTGTTGCTTGTTAATACTGTTTATTTTATTATATTACACAGCCTTATGTTGGCTTACTGTTTACTTGCCCCTTGCATGGGGATATGTACGTGCACATTGAGAGCCAATGCACCAGAGTCAAATTCCTTGTGTGTCTGACACACCTGGCCAATAAAGCAGATTCTGATTCTGATTCTGAAAATGTCTTAATAAGGTGGCCACCAGAACAGCTTCAGTGCAGCTTGGCATTGATTCTACAAGTTTTTGAACTGGGGATGAACACATTCTTCCAAAAGCTTTTCCCTCAGTTGGTGTGTTGATGGTGGTGGAGACACTGGCTAATATGTCAGCTGGGTTGAGATCTGGTGGCTGTGAAGGCCATAGCGTGTGATTCACATCATTTTCATACCCAGCAAACCATTTGAGGAGCTGTTGTGCCCTAGGCACTGTCATCCTGGAAGAGACAACTCGTTTATTCAGGTTTTCCCTCTAATTTGTCTCCCATTTGCATATATACCATAGCCAAAATGTCAACTGAGCAAATGTTGCTCATCATCACAAGAGGCTGCGGCCCATCAAAGCCAAAGCTACTCAGCACAAGAACAGTTTCTTTCCAGTATCAGCTGCCCTCACAGACAAGGCCCATCTCACCTCCACATGGTCATTACATGCGATATGTTACATTAACGCAACCTGATGCACACTTTGCACAGTGTATACATATCTCAGTCAACGTGTTTCAGCCCCTTTCCTAACTTAACATATTTATCTATTTAGCACAGGTTTATTTTTAAAAGATCGTAATTTTCACATTTATCATTATTCTTTTGTACTTGTTGTAGTAATTGTATTTTTAGTAGTAATTTGTATTTTTAACCAATTCGAACCACATTACCAAGGCAGATTGCATGTGGAAATGTATTTGGCAGTAAACTTGTTTCTGAATCTGATTCTGATCACTAGACTGGGGGACTGTGATGACAGGAGGCTCCTCCTTTGAATTGTTATTCATATGCTGCTGGTGCTGGGTTCTGAGGCAGGATATAGTGCATCTGCTTCACACTCCATAATGATGGGGGAACAGCACGTGTTCAGCACCAAAACTGTGTGACAGACCATTGGATTATAGTGGAGCCAGTTCAGACTGTATTGCTATTATTGAAGGAAATCAGCGTATTGGCAAATTACAGAACAGGAGTTGCTTCACAATTTTGTGGAGATATTGATAATGGCTGAGCCCTTCTCTGTCAGAGTACCCCAATTCCAAAACAATGTTTAACATTTGAAATAAATGTACAATTTTACACAAGTATGAAGGGTACTGGTAAATATTTGTTGCCAAACAACTGAAGAAAGAAGAAGAAAGAGTAAAAGGTTATTTCACCATTTTATAGACAACTAATCAAGAAAATATCTAGAACACTTGATAATGAAATATTTAGTTTCCACGCTAGATAAAAACAAAAAAAAATTTAACAAGTACTTTTAATTTGCTATTATTATTTGTAAACAAAAAAGAGAGAGCCAATTTAGTACTTTTCTGCGTCTGCATCGGCCGCCATCCTTAAGATGAATTTCTCATAAAATGCTTCAACTTGAGCCACTTAAGGGATGTGAAACACGAATAAGGCGCTCGTAGTCTGTCAGATTTCATATTGCACTAACATTTGGTGGAAAACGTGCCTTCCACCTCTGCATTCTATTCTCCATCCATCCTTCTGCTGTTACTTATC
>NW_018127893.1:3895081-3901299 GCF_001952655.1 Monopterus albus | reverse complement strand
GTCGCGCTCTTTCCCCCTTCTTCTCTTGGGGCCATATGAGATGAGTAAAAAGACAAGGGAGAGTGTGAGCTGTGGTGAGCCACAGACCAAAATAACTGGTACTTTTTTTTTCTTTCTTTTTTTTATAAAAACACATGTGCATCCACCCACACGTAGAGTCACACATGCGTGCACAGTGGCACACACAAAGGTCCATTTTACTTGAGGATCCCTGGAGAGAGGTTTAGCTGGATATGTTTTGGCTGTGCCAGTAGAGATTGCATGTGTTGATATCCAGTGCTGGAAATGGACAACTGTGAAGAGTGAAACGGGCCGAGTGTAGATGCTGTTTATGAGCTCAGAGATTTTAAGTTTTGTCAACTGTCTTGACTTAAAACTAGAAACATAGCGGGCAAAGATACAGCAATTGTCTCATTCTTTCATTTTACACTTTTATCTGTAAGTTGCTGCTCCCCATCTCTGTCTCGCTTTCTCTCTCGACCTCTCTGTTGCGTTCTCTCGTGACAGATCTCGCTGCCTCCCTGTCAAGCTGGCATAGTGGCATCATTCTAAAACTGGTATTAGGCATTTCCTGCTGCGTCCGTTGGCGGGTGTAAGGGTGTGAGTGTGTGTCTGTTCTGTGCACGTCTATATGTGTGCGTGTGTGTGTGTGTGTGTGTGTCGGGGCGGAACGCACCTGGTCCGCGCAGCTGTGGGGATCCTAGCAGGGGGGAGAGAGAAAGAGACAGAGGAAGGAGAGAAAGAGAGAGGGATGGGAGGAGACGAAAAGGGGTTCCTGTGTGCTGTACTAGGGACCCAACGAGTTCAAATAGAAAGCAAGGAAGAAAGATGTAAGGAGAAATAGAGGGACTTGATTTTATGGCATTCACAGTAGTTTAACATACTGTACATGGGCTTACAATGTGGCCACAAGCATCAAACTTGCAGGATCTGCCCTTTAAAAAAATAAGGTAATCAATTTATGAGAATGAGTCTGCTAAAGAGAAATTTGTCAGTGATTGCATCAGTCACATGTGATTTGTGACAGAAACCAGCATGCTCTGTCTTCTCTCTGCTAAAGGTTTCGATGATAAACCTTCCACTCAGTCTCTTAAATTGTTCCTGTGTATATTTTAGAGTGCTATTAATAAGATCCTGACAAACATGTGAAAGGAAATGAAGTGCACGTGTAACAGAAAGCTTTACTTGAACAGCGGTTGGTTATTGTCTAAAAATATTGCCTGAGCATTAAAAACTTAAATCATTGTATTGTGGTTTAAGTAAGTTTGCCTGCCGGTCACCTCCATCCGTTCCTTAGATAACTAGGAATTGTGTAAGTCCCTGCTAGGATACAGTTCCTCTGGTCCTCTGCAGAGGGGGCAAGGAATCTGGGAAACACAGAATGAAAGAGCAGCCATACTGACAAAGACATTTTTGTGCAGATTTAAAGTGAGAGCAGATAGGCCAATAATAAGAGGCAGAAATAAGAGAAGAAACAAACAGATGTATTATCATTCACATGTACACACACACACACACAAGTCTATTTCACATCTGGATGACCAAGACTGGAAAGGTCAAATGATCAGGCCAAAGGTCAAGCCACAGAGGAAGGGGAAGCACGAAGGCATCAAGCACACCATGCACACGCATACTAACCCTGACACACACATTTACTAGAGCAATCAGCAGTGCTTTTGCAACTCTGGGGACTTTGCTCCAGAGGTAGGGTATGTCTCTTTGTCTGTCTGTGGAGGCAATGTGGTCTGAAGTAAAAAGCTCCATAGAGACACACAGACCCAGAATCAACGTGTTGGCCAGAGTTGTGGTCATTTGATAAAAAGTCAGGCAGGGCAACATGGATCAGCATCAAAGCAGCAACTATATATCAGCATCCATTAAGTTTTCTTTCATAAAGGTTAGTGGCCTAAAACCAAACTTTTACCATAAGAGACAGTGTATGATCTCAAAATTTGAAGGCTGTTGTACTCTAGTGAACATTGTTTTGAATGCACATTTAAAAAATGATTACATTATTAATGTAATTAATTGAATGATAGTTGATTCTAAGTTGTGTTAAAGTAAGGCTGTTATTTTTGAAGCAGTAATACACAGCCTTGTTCAGTTCACTTTGCTGCTTCAGCCTTAATTGATCTGGTATTACCAACAACATTGCATAGTTGTATGGCTTGCATTAATTTAATTTGCTGACTTAAACTATGTTTGAGCATTTACCACTAAGCTGTGATTGTTGTGTGAAGCCATCATGGCTGCTGTTCTGCAAAAGTTACATTGTCTCATTTAACTAGCATGTACAGTGTGTGACCAATTTTACTTGTCCTAGGCAAAACCATTGGATGGCCTACCTGCCTGTCAACCTACTTCCTACTTGCACACACTCTGCCCTTGCACTCAATGTGTTAGCCAAGAGTCTCCCACAAAGAATTACAGTTGCAGGCAGATGTGTTACTACTGTTTTACTGCTAAAGCTAGTGAGCTATGGCAGAGAAGGTACCCACAGCAGCTTTTGTTTGCAAATAGAGCCCAGTGGTACAGGCCCAGCCTTCTAATTTAAGACGTATAGCCTTATAGGAAATGTTGTTGCTGTTGTTGTTGCTAGAAGTTGCAACCTGCATGCAGTGTGAGCTGTATGAAAGTGAGAAGACTGCCGCACAGAACAGACTCCTTTTACATGCAGTCAGACAGTTGTCCGATCCGAGTGTATAGACAGGGTTGTAGTGCAGTTAACTAGCCATCAAAGGCCACGTGCATGTTACCAAGTTGGAATACAGCCTGTGTTTTGAACGGCGTTAACTGGCCTCCCTCTTCACTTCTAAGGCTAGTTACTGGCTACAAGCCAGGGCTAAAGCAGTTTAGCCATGAACCAGAGCTCATCAGCTATAGTTCAAGAGATGTTGGGTCACAGCAGATAAAATGCCTCGAGGTATGTGTGAGCACAAAGTGGACTTGGATGGTTGTTGGTGTTTCTTTATGTAGCTGTAAAGATAATGTGACCAGTCTGTTCTGAGAGTGACAATTGTATGAAATTCACTTACAGAGTGTTTGTGGTGTCTTATGTTTGTATAACAGCCAAGACATCAGGGGGAAGGTTGCATGAGGAGGCTTGAGATGTGTGTGAAATATTTCATTTGGGGTTTCTAGCTTCTGTGATTATTCCTGTGTCCCATGACATGGACACATTTAAAACCGGTTTGTTTTTTCATATTTGTATGTGTAGTTTATATACTGTATGCTCATGTTTAATGACAAGCTGCATCCAGTCTGGTACCTCTTGTATTATCACCATGGGGCAATCATGCATTTGTCTGCTTACATCACATCATCACGTTTCAGTGGTTTTTATAGCAGCAAACTGTGACAGCTGCAGTCTTTTCCCGTAACGCAATGACACTTAAAACCACTTTGTGCTCATCTTCCATCCACTCATCTAACAGCTCCCCGGTTGTTCACTTTGTCTTTACTTCAGGTTACCTATTAGACACACATACACATTCTTATCAGTACATTAAGATATGCTAAGTAACATGCATGGTCAGTGATGCATGTTAGTGACCCCTGAGTTCAATTAGCCCTGGCATGCAGCCTAATTTCGCGGTGTGACCCCTGCGGCTGCACAGACACACTCAGAGAAACGGTACGACTCCCTTAAATGTCAGTCAGTGTCTGTCTGTGATCAACGTTTCCTTTGAAGGAAGCACAAGCGAGGGAGGCAAAGTAGGAGAATGGGTGAGCGAACGCAAGATGTCCGATCCGAGTGTATAGACAGGGTTGTAGTGCAGTTAACTAGCCATCAAAGGCCACGTGCATGTTACCAAGTTGGAATACAGCCTGTGTTTTGAACGGCGTTAACTGGCCTCCCTCTTCACTTCTAAGGCTAGTTACTGGCTACAAGCCAGGGCTAAAGCAGTTTAGCCATGAACCAGAGCTCATCAGCTATAGTTCAAGAGATGTTGGGTCACAGCAGATAAAATGCCTCGAGGTATGTGTGAGCACAAAGTGGACTTGGATGGTTGTTGGTGTTTCTTTATGTAGCTGTAAAGATAATGTGACCAGTCTGTTCTGAGAGTGACAATTGTATGAAATTCACTTACAGAGTGTTTGTGGTGTCTTATGTTTGTATAACAGCCAAGACATCAGGGGGAAGGTTGCATGAGGAGGCTTGAGATGTGTGTGAAATATTTCATTTGGGGTTTCTAGCTTCTGTGATTATTCCTGTGTCCCATGACATGGACACATTTAAAACCGGTTTGTTTTTTCATATTTGTATGTGTAGTTTATATACTGTATGCTCATGTTTAATGACAAGCTGCATCCAGTCTGGTACCTCTTGTATTATCACCATGGGGCAATCATGCATTTGTCTGCTTACATCACATCATCACGTTTCAGTGGTTTTTATAGCAGCAAACTGTGACAGCTGCAGTCTTTTCCCGTAACGCAATGACACTTAAAACCACTTTGTGCTCATCTTCCATCCACTCATCTAACAGCTCCCCGGTTGTTCACTTTGTCTTTACTTCAGGTTACCTATTAGACACACATACACATTCTTATCAGTACATTAAGATATGCTAAGTAACATGCATGGTCAGTGATGCATGTTAGTGACCCCTGAGTTCAATTAGCCCTGGCATGCAGCCTAATTTCGCGGTGTGACCCCTGCGGCTGCACAGACACACTCAGAGAAACGGTACGACTCCCTTAAATGTCAGTCAGTGTCTGTCTGTGATCAACGTTTCCTTTGAAGGAAGCACAAGCGAGGGAGGCAAAGTAGGAGAATGGGTGAGCGAACGCAAGACCTAAATGGATGACAGAGAGTGGGGGTGAGGATGAGAGGTGAGGAAGGTGGCATTGCTTCTGCACTGATGAATGAATGTTCACAGAGAGAGATAGTGACTTTAGAGACTTGATGACCCCTGACCTGAGCCCATAAGGCCTTATGTGAAGACATCAGCTTTAACATTTGTTTTGAAACCAAGAAAGAGGTCATGCAGCAGAGAAGTGTGTGTGTGTGTGTGTGTGTGTGTGTGTGTGTGTGTGTGTGTGTGTGTGTGTGTGTGAAGAAGAGACAAGTCTCAACAGCAACTAAAGAGAGACTGTGCCTGTACTACACTGACCTTCCCTGACCTCAACCCTTTGCTCTTCTTTTCCTTTGATACTCCTTTGTCCTCCAATTCCATGTTCCCATAGAAAACTCTATTGGAATTTTTATTCCTACATACTTTATATAGTGATGTAAATACTTGGAGGTATAAATACTATATGCCGAACTATTAATTCCTACAGATAATTATAATAATGATGTCTTAGGTGCCATAGATCATTTATAAAAAGGTTATACTGGTACAAACATTACATACATTAATCGTAGCACCTACTGTGTGGTTTAAACATAACATTTTATGAAATATTTTTGTCAAGCCTTTAGATGAGAAGGTTGATACAGTATGAATAATGTCTCTATAGTATGTTTTTAAGGTGTCAGTAGGCATATTTTCATCATTCACGTTTTTATTATATGGGGTCCACGATTAAATATGAGACAGATATTGCAAATAATCACTGAAGAGCAAATTGAACATTTAAAGAAAGCCAATACAGATAAAATAAGATGAACTAAGGGACAGTTTGAAAAAAGTACAAATAAATACAACATGAATACAACAAATATATGGCAGTGGGTTTTTTTTATACCGACTTAGATACCGAGATAGAATGAAGTAAAAGTTTACATCATCTGAACATGAAGGCCTTATAAACATAACAAAAACACATACATGCATGCATAGATAAGCATAAGGGATATACTGGACTGAGTTTAGAATGCATATTTAAAGTCTGGTCTGAAGTTTGAGATGTAAGGCATCTATTGGACAGAGCCAGGCTAGCTCTTTCCTGCTGCTTTCAATCTCTCTGTTAAACTAAGATAATTAGCTCAGGCTTTAGTTCTGTATGTAATGTACAATCATGAGAGTTATAAGACATTTTAATCCTCATGTTTTAAAATTAGGTAGAAGTAAGCCAGCATCTGAGGTCTCGGAAACTGAAGGAACCACCCAACAGAACGCAAAAATTTCAGGTAATATTGGTTTGAGGATAGAAGAAGGAGAGATGAGACAAAGGGAGTGGGGGAAAGCCCTTTGCCCTCTCTGTCTCCAGCCAACCAGTCTCTTTCAACATCTGGAGCTCACATCAGCCCTCTTCAGAGACTGGTAGTG
>NW_018127893.1:3885092-3895070 GCF_001952655.1 Monopterus albus | reverse complement strand
GAAAGAGATGAGGAAAAAAGGAGAGGAAGTAAGGGAGACAAAACAGCGAAATGAAATTGAAAATGATGCACAGAGGAAAACCGAGGAATGTGATTTGACAAAATCAGAATTTTTCTGAAATCATTAAATATTATATATTCATGTTTTCCCGATATAAACTTGTTGCATAATAGAGCTGAACAGTAACTGTGTTTGTGTTCATACAGCTGTGTTTGTGACGTGTGTTTGTGTGTGTGCGTGCTGATGATTTTCCAGTGATGATCTTCAGTGCAGAGCACAGAAAGCATGAACACTGGTTAGCTTCTGTGGCGAAACACTATGTGTGGCAGGAAACAGAAGAATGTGTGATCTCTGCAAAAACACTAATGGAAAACCTCACTCAGATAAAAAAAAATAAGGGTGTGCATGCACAATAGCACAAGTGTGTGTTTGTGCGTGTATTTGATGACCTGATGGCATATAATTGGAGGGCACCGTGCAAGTTGTCAGAATTATAATTATTCCAAAGAGTATGCTAACCAAAGTATGTGTCGGGTTTTCCGAAAGGAGTAGAAATGTAACGAACATCTGCTTTTGCAACAATTAACCCGAGAACCACAGGCTTTCCTCTACAGATAACAAGTCAGACTTTCCTTTAGAAATGTGCAAACAACAAAGACAAGATCACCAACCCTAACCTTTACACAACATTTTGTGATTTTTTTTTTTAAATCAAAACTACCACTCTAGTTCCAAACGTTGAGCTACATTTGGTTTAACAACTGATTTTATGTAAGATTAAATAAAAGTCACTGTTGCTGTTGAAACCTTGATCTTTTTACTGCTCCGTTGTTCAGTTTTGTTGTGGCAATAATTATTTCAGACCTTTGTTATACTGTGCTCACAAATGCTTTGTAAAATTTTTCTTATGCTTCTCTAGTGTCAAATTTGTGACATACAAACTAAAAGAACTTGAATACAAGCACAGGAAATGTTTTACAGTTTAATAATCAACAGCTTACCCCAGACTGAATAGTGCTCCTAGTAGGTTAAAAGAAATCCTTTTAATTATGTGGAAACTTAGTTTGATACAAGTTTCGTGTGTGTCTTTGGCTAGAATGGGAACCAGAGGTGACGGGCCACAGTGACTAATTTAAGTGTTTTGTTTTTGGAAAGCTGATCTCTGAGTAACACTTTTCCTGACAACTGAGAGTAAATGTTTCACGGTCTGGTTCTGACTTTGTGAGAATGAGCTCTTTACTGACTCAACACATACTGGTAGTTAGGAGGAGATTTAACTAGGTCAACAGCTGGAAAATTTGGTTGAAACAAACCATAGCCGGGTCTACAAATAGACGAGGTGATCCTGTGTGAATGTATGTGTTTTGTGTGTGTGTGCATGAAGAGGTGGAGGGGTCACAGGGATGTTCTTGACTGTGTCATCTCCAGCAGCTGTTTCCCTCAAGCCCTGCCTCGCCCCTCCTCCCCCATCGTCTCACAATGAAACCAGTACAAAGGAACAGGAAGTTCCTCCCGTTAACTGGGGCCCAATCAAAGCCATCATTATTCCCGTGTCAGAATTTTTACAGGAAATAGCTTCTCAGAAAATGTGCCAGCTGTGCAGGGAGTGTGGCATTATTGTCTTAAAGGTCTTGTCTGTTTTTGTCTTTTTTCACTTATCAGTTTCTGCTAACAAAAGGACACATAGACCCATCTCGACCACGTGCGACACACTGTCACAAGGCAAGCCAGGCACTGTGTTCTCTGGGGCTGGGTGGTTATTGTGCGCACTGTGAAAAGGGCTCTCCTGCTGTGTTTGTATCAGCTTCATTGGTTTCCATCCTGAAGCAAGTGATTGTCTTTTTCAAACCCTGCAAGCAGACGCTGAGCCCGGAGAGCGCACAGATGCGAGAGTACATACATGATCTCACACACGCCCCACGCTTTTTTCCTACTAAAGCTGCATCTGTAAGACCTGCTCAGATTACGGCATGGATTCAGGTGAAGCCTAACATTTGCCAGATGCTGCAGTAAAGTCACCAGGAGGTTACCCTAACACTGGAGTGTTGTTGTTGGTCAGGGAGGGTGGAATCATCTACCCCCTAACAAGGGGGGCACACATCTGGTGTGAACAGAAAAGTAATTTATGACAATTATCTTAAACAACTGTGAGTAACAGCACTGATGCTTATCTGTGATATTTAACCAACAGAATTTTAATCCTCAGTTTGATTAGTTTTGCAGCTAAAAAGAAAAGTAGCTTACCTGCCAATCTAATCTTCAGTTTGTTCTTTGTAATCTCTCTGTCTCTCTGAGGCCTTGCGGACGTCTGGAGGACAATAATTAACTCAGTCACTCTGCGTTGACACAGGTGAGCACTGCTCAGGTTGTTAAACTGTTATTACAGGTCTCTTGTGATGTGAATGAAAACACACACGTTTGATTGGCTACTAACATTGTCATAGCTGTCACATTAAGCTGAAGCCTATTCGGGTACAAAATGACACTGTTGACTGTATTAACACAAATTAGATAACATAAAAAACACTTTTGTGAATACAGTGTAGAGACATGGCGATTTCTATCGATGTAACACATATTCTTACCTCTCAAAACTGGGCTGTGTCAGGTTTCTCTCTTGTTTTAGCCAAAGGAGTTGCCCCTTGTCCTTCACTGTGGAGCTTATCAGTGGTGTTTGAAGTGCTCATCTTTATCTGAGCTCACTGTGTTGGTTCATCACCCTGACCCAGCGGTCTCCGTCTCTGCCTTCACTGTTTCTCATTCTCATTCTCTTCCGCATTTAAAAGGTTGGTTCACCCACTTTTCTTTTATAACCACAATTAGTGTCCAGCAATGCAGAAAACAGTAACACTTTATTTTACAGATCTGCAAATTCCAGTTTATTTCCAGATAACTTCCTAAAAGGTTTCCTGGAAATAAACTGTATACCTTGGTACTAATTAGAGGTACAACAGAGAGTGGTCCTTTGGTACACTTTGTAAATACTAAGCTAGCACAAACTTGAGGGTTTCATTCAGATGATAGAAGGTGAACTGCACATGGAAAATGGGAAATGAGTTTTTTTTGGTTCAGCATAAATGAAAACGTTCATATAGCTGGCCTGTTTAAGTAATACGTCCATGCATTAATCAGTTAATAAGACAACAAGAAAAGATTTTTGCTGCTGTTATAACTGCCACATTAAAGCTATAGTATGGAACTTAGGTAGCACTGGTATGACTTTCCAAATCGATCAACTCTGTGTCGCTCAGCCCTCCCTCTCCCTGCTCCACCACACTCTGCCCAGCTCTTCAGATATTTGTTGTTATGAAATTATGACAAATGAGAATGCAACAAAACTTGCTGATCGAGCAGAAATTGACTGAAAATCTTTGAATAGTTAGAGATGTCAAACCCACTCAAATCCTTTCAGAAGCTAATATCTCTGCACTGCTGCCAGTGCTGTTCAATGCGTGTGGGGCACAGGAGGCTTCGACAGCCCCTCTCTACATTAAGATAAGTTGTGAAGCATATTTCTACAACAAAAAATATTTGAATAATAGTTACATACTGTAGCTTTAAAGATATTCTCCATTGTGGCCATCATGTGGGAAAGAGTTTTTGGAAAGAGTAAAATTATTGTTAAAGTTACAAAACACTGAATATGAACTTGCAGGTGACTAACACAATGTTCTGTGTCAAAGGTCTGGCTCAGCATTTGCCAGCTGAGCAACACAGTTGTATAAGGATTCATGTTTTTTTTGAGCAAGACTTTAGACCACTCCACCACTAGAACACCCTTTAACTGAGACAAATGGAAATTTTGTTTGTAATGTTCACATCATCATAAATTTACATTTTAAAAATGTATCAGCATTGTGTTTCTCTAGGAACAAAGCCCTGCTAACCATGAATAATCCACAGTCCTCATTATGAACAGTTTTTTGTTGTTTGTTTTTTTGGAGCCAGCTTCTGCTAAAAAAATAACCCTTTGTCGAGGCATGTGGATTTTTCAGGGTAATAAGAACAGTGTTTATGGAAAGACACTTTACTGCTGCATTTGAAACTCAACATTTCACTGCTGTTACTACCACAGATTAAATTGCATTCATCTCCATTTCACTGGGGTGGATGTACATACAATATCTGAGAGACAAATATCTTAAAACCTGAGTAAATAAAACCAAAACTATGTGGATGGCTAAATACTATAGGGTATAATTTGAGTAAACCAACCCTACAGCATAATGTATCTTTTCTCAATATTGAAATTTTAATCTTTCTTTCTGTTGCCATTTAAATGAATTCTTCTCTTTTTTAAGCCCAAGTCTTTTAACTTTGTGAGAACTAGTTTCCAAAGGCCATATTCCTCAGAAGGAGGCAACATTTTTAGAAATCTTGAGTGGCTTTGACACTCAGCATTGGCCAGACTCTCAGCTTAGTGGTGAAAGGATATTTTCAGTAAATTACATAGTTGCCAGAGAATGTTAGCAGGAAATGTCCAAAATACAATACACACAGACTAGACATGGCTAAACAGATGCTGTATAGGCATTTCCTGAGAGTGACCCTCTTTTTGGAAGTGACTCGTTATGTTACTTCAGCTTTTATTTTAAGAATTTATGCTTAGAGCTTTCATAAGCAGTGACTAAGGGTCACAGAGTGTGAGAGTGGCCTGTTTAACTCTGGGTTATAGTCAAAAATAGTTCAGGGACAGAACAAGTACAGCAATAAGTCTGAAACGTTTTAAACTTTTTATTCCTGCAGTGAGCAATAAATACACTGGATCGTTAAAACCTTGGTGACATGATGTGTTTATATGGTTTCACACACACAGCCTGATTAAATCTCTGCACATAATGCCCAATTGAACATGGCAGTACAAAGCTGACCAGCTGGAAGAGTGTCCATTTTTCTTGAGTCTCTGTGTCCAACCCATGATGCTGTGCATGTCACAGCATCATGATTAAAGCCCCTTCAGAGGAAGAGGGTATGTTAGTGTGTATGGGGAGGGTGAAGAGGGTGGAGGTGAAGATAAAACTCACAGTCACTTATAGGAGAATATAAATTGCTCTAAAATAAATGGCAACCAGACAGAGCAGGAGACACTGCAGTACCAAGGCCAGGCTGTATTTGTGTTGTGCTTGTTTCTGAGTTCTGTGTAAGAGATTTTAATTTGCTTAATTTCACATCCAGACCTTTGTTGCTGCCAGTCTGCCCCCCACCCCACCCCCCACCTCACGCAGAGGTGCACTGGTGACCCAGATTAAGAGTAAGTATGTGTGGGAGCAGGGGGAATCAGCTGTTTATTGTGTCTTAGTCCCCACTGTTTCAGTTCATTAGTGACATAAGAAGAGACAAAAGAGATGTAGAGGGGGTGGTAAATGTATGTGTGCTCTCATGCCTGTGTGCTTACATATATCTGTTTGTACACGCACATGTGCTGGAACATAAGTGAGTGTGTGAAGGGGTTGGGGAAAGATGTTAAAATATACAATGTCAGTGACAGAAGCAGAAATTCAATGATGTGGCTTATCTGGATTTCAGGGACCCACTTGACCTACAAACACAAGACACACACAGGTGCAGAGATACTCACCAGGGACCACATGACCTCTGACTGTGCCTCTCTGAATTCTGACCAGCTGAACCCCTGCAGCAGCGGCTGTAGCGTCAGGCTTCTCTATGTCTTTCTGACTGTCAACTCCTCTTTCTTTTGCTGTCTCTTTCTCTTCTCTGTCTCTTGCCCTGAAGCGTCTCCCACAGTCATATTCCACACTAATCTTCTCTTGCTCTCCTCATTGGACTTCCACAACATCCATACAAATTTCCTGTTTGTATCTCTCCATCTTGCTCCCCCAGACCATATTGTCTCCTCACAAAAAAAAAATGCATAAGCTTGTGTTGTGTGGGGTCTGTGTGCAAAATAAAAGGCCATATTTGGTCTTGATCACCTCAGTGTGAGCAGACTGGCTGGCTAAATTTGTCCAAATCTTTACCCAACCTCACTCGCTGCAACTTAATACACTATTGTAACTGGTCAAAAATGTTGGGATTGGTTTATTTCCATTTCACTCATTTCCTTCCAACAGATTAAATCAAGAACATTTTTTCACAGCACTGTATTTAGAAGCAGCACTCTGCATCTTCATGACAACATATGAGCAGTGCTCTGTGTGGGGTCTTACAAAGTATAGGCCCAGATAGCCTTTAATTACAAGGTCAACATTCTAGTTCAAGCAAGTTTAAAATATATTTAACAAAAATGTTCTGCTTACATAACAGCAGTTACACAAGAGCATTTCATATTTTTATGGTCTTCATCTGGTAGTCATCTGCAAATTGTTGCATAGGTCTTGATTTTGGTTAAGATTATGTACAATTGCTGTTTTGCAGCTCCATGCTGAGATTGAACATGGATCAGACACATTCTTCCCTGGCAACATGGAGACAACTAGCAAACACAGCCAGTTTGTGTCTATGCTGTTTGCAGACACTCGTTCTGGTTTTATTTGCAGTTTTGAAAACAGAGGAATTGTTTTAATACAGGGATTAGGGCCTGCAGTGCTTCCATTAATGGTCATCCACTGATAGACTACAACAGTTCAGTGTCAGCTCTACAGCGGCTTATTCCAAGTTCGTCTGCTTGATAGTCTGTTGGATCTATATTAATGTAATCCATTATACTGTGTGACTGTGTGTAATTATAATTCAAACGCTGTTGCATGCTGTTTGAGAAGATTGGTGTCTTATAGCTAATTATGCCTGATTGTGTTATGACTAATCAGATCGCCCTCGCCTACAGCAACTGGCCCTGACCACGATCACTAAGCCTGACCCTAACTATGCTTACACAAAGCCAGATGTCTATTCTCAGTGGAATAGCTGCAGAATAAACGGACTGTTCCCATCAGGGCCAACGAAGACGACACAACAATAGTGTGACCAGCAGCTGGCAGCCTATCCACTTGCTCAATCACACTTAAAATTATAGTCAGCTTGTTTTGGCCTTATGTGGTGATCGTGGGCTTTATGGCCTTCTGTGGCTTGTGCCCCACCTGCTATACAGTTGTATTGCCTTGATATATTCCTGCATGGGGAGAGCAGTTAAATAGTCACACCCAAGGACATGCGCAGGGTCACCTGACAACATTATAATGATAACAGCACAGTTCCCACAATGGGCAGCCACCGTACTGTGAAACTATAGCTGTATTATGGTTTCAGGTGCGTTCTTCCTCCAAGCACCATGTTACCAAATTTTGGCCATACATTGCAACAAGTATTTCTGTCAGTTTAAGAAATATCTATTTTGCTGCCAATTCATTTGATGTTTTAATATAATATAGCTAATATACTACAGCATATACTTACTGGAAAATTTAAAGTTATTCCTGTTCCGTAGCAAAACAAAGATACATCGTTTGTCCTTATCCAGATTCCGTTTACATCCAGTTGAGCCATAGGCCACATCTGGCATCAAAATGCATCCGAACACTGGACACTCCGTTGATTTAGATTACATTAAGATAGTGAACTTGTATAGAGAAAAACATCTCAGCTGATGAAACAGAATCAGAGATATCCAGACTTTGAGGTTCCTGTAATATAATAAGTAGCATCTCTATGATAGTTTTTTTTTTTTTTTTTTTTTTCCTTATGCCTTTTGAACTCCACACCCTCAGTTTGTAATGCAGGCCTTTTGTCAAAAAGTTGTAGTCTCTAAACCCAAATGGCCCTGATATCACTATGACATCATCTGGGTTAACTCCTCAGATTTAACAAAGCTCCCCCACAGCCACAGACGACATTATGCAACTGTTTTTACCAGCTGTGTATTATTCCTTGTGACAATTAAACTGGCCTTTACATACATGTCACAGGAAACCACATACAGTATGGGACCAAATTTTTCTGCTGCTGCAAATATAATATCTACATTTTTGCTAAAATATACAGACAGAGAAAATGCAAGTCTGTATGGCTGCTTATTACCACACCATAGGTAAAAGCATGTAAAGATCATTTTGCAGTGGCAAATGAACTGTATCCAGCTATTGCTGGAAGTTAGTGAATTTTTTGTGTTTACTGTGTGTTTATATTTCCAGGTTTGGTCTGAGCAGTCATGTTCTGAATATACATATATTATGGGTGTATTTGAAAACAACCACACCTGTGTTTAAAACTATCTACTCATGATTGGATTAACACAGTATTAACAGCAAACAGAAAAGGCAAAGTCCTGATCCAGTCATGTGAGGTTTGTCATGCCTCCTACCAGCCACTGATTCAGTGCATGAAGTTTGATACACAGTGAACTTTTTCACGTAAAAATCAAACTACATGAATGAATTAATACATAACAGGCTTAAACAAGAGACTCAAACATAAATGAGTGACCAGTACAAATAAACAGTGTGTGTAAAATGTCAAGTCACTGCAGACAAAAGCTTGGGAATTGTAGGCTGTTTGAAGCAGATGGAGAAGACATAAGCATCTTTGATAAAAGACAGTGAACACAGGGAGTAGAGGAAGAGGAGGAATCCTGCATGACGCACAAGTAGGAATAGAAAAAATTACATTTCACTGTGTTCATTTTTTTTCCACAATAGGCCTTGAAAGATACAACACTGTCTCTCTGCATGATAGTGTGGTGGTTCACTCACTCGTGCTCTCCATGCCCCCCAGTGTCTCATCCCATTACTTTACACTCTGTTCTGTTGTTACCAAGACATTTTTATGTTAAGCAGAGGTGCACTGAGGTAAAGATAAGTGTGTGTTGGAGGGGGCAGGTATGGAAACACACACATTCAGTCACAGAAGTGAACAGCTGCCTATAGGCTTTGTTATGTTATAGTTTTTATCCCTTTCCTTAGTAGCATTTTACTGACAATAAAATATTTAAATTTAGCCGACAGAGAGAGAAGGAGAGAAGAGAAGGGGGGGTGCTTCTAATTATGCATGGCAATTGTTGATGGCTTGATTGTCCGCGTCCAGCTGCATGGAGGAGCAGGGAGAGGGAGAGGGAGGGCGGAGAGAGAGGCAGACTCACTGACGCCAGGCTCGGAATTCTCCCATCCATTGAAAGAGAGACTCGATTGTGTCCGGGGCATTTCCAACAAGCACCTGATCCCTGCCCAGACACACTGGTTGTGTGTGTGTGTGTGTGTGTGTGTGTGTGTGTCGCACCGGGAACTCTGGAATCTGCACATAAGCGCTTTTATGGGCATTGGGGCTATTGGAAGATATTCTGTTGCCATTTTTTGATTTCCTAGAAATAACTTGTAGTTCCTAAAAAGTAGTACGGATTCAGGAGCAGTCCACAAGGACGCCTTTAATCACAAACGCTTGCCTGGGCCCAGTCCCTGCTCTGGCCGTTTGCAAATACAAGTAATTGTTTTCCCACCAGACCTGGGAAATTTGGGGCGGTATTTGTCCTCCCTTCCACATGTGTAACAAAGATATTAAAGGTCAAAGTCTTGTTTTGATACTGAGCACAGCTCACACATTATATCTCTAAAATAGCAGCGGACCGAAGTCCTGTCTCACGGTTCAGTATTGCGACTTATAGTGAGGTCTCAGTGACTTCTCAAGCAGGGTCAGCGTTTGAGCATAGAAAGGGGGGGGTATGAGTGTTAGGAGGACTTGAACATCTGTTAAACCTAACAGGGAGGATATCTCCGGCCATGCGCATTTATGCGCAAATGTGTCCAAATGAAGATAAGAATGTAGTGCGGTTGTAGTTAATCACCATCTGTATATAATGTGTTACATTTTACCAGCTGTTCCTGTGTGTGACGTAATACAATGTCAAATTTACGACAGCCTCCTAAAGAATAAAATGGATCGGCCAAACCCTGAGTGAGACATCCAGAGTGGTTGCCAAATATCTCGTGAACACAAACAGGCTACCATTCTGGCAAAAACGGGCTGCTGAGCAACGACTTTCTCCAACTGCTGTCGGAAAAAAACTACTATAAGAATTTAGGTTTGGATTAG
>NW_018127893.1:3875882-3885049 GCF_001952655.1 Monopterus albus | reverse complement strand
GCCGCCCCCCCCCCCCTCTGGAGGTGGACGAGGAAGGGCGGGCCATCTGCCAAAGAGGGGAGTGCGCGTCGGGGTGAATGGATGACGTCGGGAGGCTGGCGCCAGCATGTCTGGGACTGGCGCGTTAGATCAACACAGCTGGGCCGGGATAGGACACACAGCTGGCTCAGGCCTGCATTCCTCCACAAAACAGGATTGTGAGAAAAGGAGAAAATAAGGCCCAAATAGGAGCAGAACGGGACGTGCCTTGATGTGAATCGTTGAAATATACATTTCATGAAACATTTTCACTCAGACCACATTAGATTTTGGCAGGAAGTGACTTGACAGCTGAACTGCGCCATTAATATTCTAAGAGTTAGAGACAAGCAGTGGTGATCAGTGCGTTAGTCTGACTGATCAATACAATATGTTTGTGGTAATTTGATCATTCATGTTGAAATAACCTAGCCATCCACTATTTGACAAAAACTGATTCAACATTTTGCTTTTTGTATGTGCATGTTTTGGAGTAGTGTGTCCTACAGTAGGCACGTACACACTGCTGTGGAAGGTGAAACTATAAGATTAAACAAATGTTGGCCTTGTATTGGAAGAAATTGTTTTTGAGAACTTGACGCAGAGACACAATCAGACCTCGTTATGTGTATACATGAACCAAAAATAACATTTTCTATAATGAAACATCTTAATCAGAATCTCTGTTTGGTATGACTTGTACTTTATTAAGGTCCAGAACTATTTATAAAAGTTAGTGGAATAGAAACTAGTAACAATTTGTGGTCTGTAGTCATTATGCCCTTACTAGTTGTAAATGAAAACTACTTTCGTTCGCTGCTTGCAGTGTGCCCTGCTGTGAATGCATTTGCAATAAATAAAACCACCTGATAAAAGGTAACTAATCGCCTGGCAAACCCCATCAGGCATCCCAGACTAATTTCCTCATTCTTTCCAACCCTCCACAGGGTGACATCGGCCAATCAGAATGGACTTGCGCTTTACACTGGCCAATCAGAGCACGATGCGAGAAGGGGGGCGTCATCAGGCACGCGGTGTATAAAAACCTAAACTGTAGGTCGCTGTCACAGAATTGTAGCTTTTCAGGATAGTGATAGAAAAGTCGCAGTTAAGAGGAAATCATCACCAACTGTAGTCACGGATCAAACTTAGCTCTCGTTGTGGTTGTTTCGCTTCTGGTTTCATCATGAAAGCCATCAGTCCCGTCCGCTCGGCGAGGAGCTGCTACAAGGCAGTGTGCTGTATCTCGGAGCAGAGTCTCGCCATTAGCCGGAATAAACACTCGTGTCTGGAGGAGCCGGTGAGCGCCCTGTGCGACATGAACGACTGCTACTCCAAGCTGAAAGAGCTGGTGCCGAGCATCCCGCAGAACAAGTCGGTCAGCCAGGTGGAGATCCTGCAACATGTTATTGACTACATCTTCGACCTGCAGATCGCGCTGGAGGCGGACGACACAGCCACACCGGAGATGGTTTTGTCAATAAAGGTGAGGTCAGAGGCTGACGCTTGTTCCTCAACGTCCCCAGACACTGACATTACCTAACAGCAATTACTCTGTTGCACTTTGCAGAGCAGGTCTCTGGGTTGACCTGAATTTGACATTTCAAAACCGTGTTCTGTAGCTTTTGTAAAGTTCTTTTTTGCCACTTGCGACTTCAAGAAACAGAATGCATCTCCGTTTCCATGTATGCACTGATATCCTGTTTTTGATTATTGTGATGCAGCAGATCCTGTTTTGTGATAGGCTTATGTAATGTCGGAAAGCATGTTATTTCTAACAAACGCATATGCCATTGGAGTAATTGTCTTGCCAGGGTCTAAGAGCGCATCTCTCCTATTTGCTCTCCATTCAGACTGCGGACCTTACTCGCAATTTCTCCAAAGAGGAAGGACGATTGTGCCACTAAGCTGAGAATGACAAATTATGGTACGTATTTATTTTGATTGTCTTCATACTTTAATACATTCTCAAGACAAATGTACTTGGGATGTTAGATTTACAACGGTGTTTTGTTTTGACTTACAAAAAAAATCTTTTAACTGTGTAAACATTGATTCACTGGGATAAGAAAGTCTCCTTGCCCTTTACATTCACCAGGGATGCCAGTTAGACAGGCCAGTAATGTGTAGCGGATTCATTGCTATCTGCCTGGGGTTAATGAAAGTTCCATGCTAGGCGCCAGTCTGTCTGCTCCCCTGTGCAGGGAGGGAGGGAGGGTGAGAGGGGGAGATCTGACTTCACTTTTCTTCCTTTCTCTCCACGCAGGTGCAGGGAAACACATGTCTCCACTTCACTCTGGGCAAGAGGACAAGAGGGGCAGAAAGGGTGGGATAGGTATTTGGTAAAAGAAGGAGACCAAGAAGAGTTTAAAGAAAGAAAGGACAGAAAAAAGTGGACTGTTTCCTAGATGAGTGGAATCAACAGTAGTGCATGAGCAAGAAAACAGAGACTCATTCTTTGGCCCCTGGACAGATGAATCAACACACCAAAGCAGAAGCCAGGATTGGAAAGTGAAAGCAAACAGTTTATGTGCCCTTGTGAACATACCCGGGATTCCCTGTAGAAAGAAATAGAAATACTGGTACATTGTTCTTTTGTTTTCTTTTCTTTAAAAAAATTTATTTTGAATTTTTTGAATTCCAAACAATGTTTTTGTGGGTTAAACTCATACCAAACCTGAACCCTTTCTACATCATCTCCTGCATTATTCATCCCCTGATCTGTTTTCTAATCACCTGGAGACTGTTACGGTTTTAAATAAGAGTGTATATATATATCTGCTGTGGTTATGTGAGGTTTGAGTCTATTTGGATGTTTGTATTGTTTTCTGAATGGGAGCTTGGGTTTTATTAGGCATAATCAGAACTCTATAATAGAGTTAATTTTAAATGTTTGTAGGGATTGTACTATTTCTGCAGACAATGTGCTATGGGTTTCATAAACTCTTTATTATAAAGTTTGCTTTGTATGTATGTAATGAAATAAAAAAAGATGCAAAACCTATTTGGCTGGCATGGTATGTTTGAAATGAACTGTTCAGTGAGTTGTGCTGTGCTCGTCAGAAGATAGGAGTGATGCTGACATAACTTTTTAGCTTTGGATGACAATGAAATGCTGATACAACAGGATGTATTTAGATTAATCTTGAGGTTGAGTGGTTGGAAATCAAACGAAGGGAGTTTCCTGTGAGAACTTCTATTTTTCCAAAGAATGAACTATCAGCAGCTGAACTTCCTAAATGATGTAGAAGAGAGGATGTTGCGTGATCATAAGCCAACAAACCAACGATTGCGGTGATTTGTGAATCTTAAAAGCTGTAATTACCAAATTCATATCAATATTCATGTGTAGAAATCTATTGTCCCAGCTTTGGAAGCAGAAAACCATCACGTTCATGCAAATCTACCTGTAAAAACACCTTCTCCCCTTCCTTTATAGGCCTAATATTTATAGGAGTGTATATTGAAAATTCAGTCATGGGATCATATATTAATTGAGACCCACTATAAGGATACTATTTAATGATATGTGATCTTTTGTGGAGATAAATGATACTGTACTAAAATCTGGAACAAACTACCCCATCTTGTGGATTTGTCTGGAATTTCAGGTATTACATGTTGACACATAGTACCACCAACTCATCTAATAAATCAGGCAACAACAAAGAAAGATATTGTTTTGTTTTTAGTGCTTATCTTATTATTTGCAGCATTACCAAAGAGAAAACGAGAGAACAAACAAAACAACCAGAATCTCCAACATGATAAATTATTGAATAAGGTGACCTAGTGTACTTATAATAGTGAGGTTGCATCGCCATCTAGTGGTAACAGGGGGTGCGAACATGATAGCATACTGCTCTGCAATCATCAATCCACTACCTATGTGAACTTCATGGTTTTATTATTATGCTTTATTTCCAGTAAAGACTCTTAAATATTAAACTGGTAATTTCAGGGGTGTAGCTAGATAAGTTGTACAGGATTGACATTATACTGTATAATGTCATTGGCCCTCATCCCAAGCATCCACATGAGGGGATGAGATACTATCTTTATATGTATTATACCAACAACAGCCTAAAAATAAGCACAGAGTAGAATAAACACCTCATCGTTATTGTCTCAATGATAAAATGCATGACTTTTACAAAGGCAGTTGCTGTAGACCACATTAGACACTTATTTATGATATGTTTATCTACTTAATGTGTTTTGTTGCAATGTACAGATAATTTGGTATCTTGAAAAAACAGCAGCACTATCTTTTTTTAATCAAAAGGAACAGTAAGGACACAAACCAGTAGCAATGGTTGAGGCCAAAGTAAGGCAGAGGAGCTCCTAGTCCGCACCACAAGATGGGAGTGTTGGATGAGAACAAAACAACAACATGTCCTCCTGACATCCCTTTGGTGAGCCTCCAGTACTAAACTTTAAACACACAAGTAACTGTTACTTGTCACTTATTACATGATATTGACTTTGCACTATTGAACTCCTCTGTTGATGATTTTTCAGTTTAGAAAAGTGTTTGATGGAAAAACAATTATATAAAAATGGTATTGTAGCTTTATTAATTGATTTATATTTTGTCTCCAAAGTCACGATGAACAGTCAGGTAAAGTTTCTTTGTAGCTCAGTCTCATTGTGCTTTACAAGTCTTTCCGTGTGGAGATTGTGTGTTCTCTGTGCCTGTGTGGGTTCTTTCTGGGTACTTCAGATTCCTCTGACAGTCCAAAGACATGCAGCTTAGGTTGACTGGTGATTCTGAATTGCCTGTAGAAGTGACTGTGTGTGGTTGTTTGTCTCTAAGTGTCAGCCCTGTGAAAGATTGGCAACCTGTCCAGGGTGGACCCTGCCTCTTGCCCAATGTCAGCTGGGATTGGCGCCAGCCCCCTGTGACCCTCTTCAGAATAAGCAGTATAGGTAATAGATGGATAGATGGACAATGCTGAAGTAATTCAGATCAGGGAAATATGCAGATGCTTTGAAAAAATGGATTACAGAATCTGAGCCAATTATGAATCTGAATTGTCACGATTCTGGATTATACAACATCACTAATGCTGCATTTTGTATGAAAGAGGAAGAGGGTGGAGATGATTTAAGTTACACAATGTGGAGATCATTATGAAAATTCTGTTTTTTCTTCTAGCCTCTAACATCTGTTTAATGTTGCAGTATCATGTAATCTACAAAGACAATTTCATCACCAACTGACACTAAAGAATAATCTGATCCAGTGTAAGAAGCAGCCAACTGTGCCATTGTTTCTCCCCACACCTTATTCCCTTAAACTTGTTAGGCACTACCCTAAATGAACAAGGCATAATATTAGGTCTTTATTATTTAACTTAGATTTAAAGTATAATCTATATCAATAGTCTTGTAATAATGTCTTCTTTGTCTTGGGTCAAGTCATATGGCACAGACCTGGAAGATGTAGGGGGAGGGGTTGTTTTCTTTCAATATCTCCTCTGAGCCAATAAGAAAGAGTGCTACTGAATGAATCCATTTATCATCTACAAATTGTGCACCAGGCCACAATACACTTTCATCAAGGGAAACAGTGTTTCCCATGTAAACAATGAAACTCTTTTCTTACTATGAAAAGATGTCCCATGGAAGTAATTTCTACATATTAGTTAGATTTATCTAGGCCCACATTTAATCATTTGAACCATGTGGTTCTCAGCATTTCCCTTAAATTTCTTGATAAATCCATTTTCCACTATGCGCTGTATCTGACTGGTCCACGTCTTCACAGTGAGTAGCCCTAAATCATTAATACACTTTATTATGAATATTAAGGCAAACAATCAAATATCAGAGTGTAATTTGTGGATACACCATCACATCGAATAGCACATGTCTGTTTTGAACATAAACAGGAAATTCAGTTTTTTAAATAATATTCCTGCAATTATTCATTTCTGAAATTCGTGACCATGTCAAAAATTTATATTTTACAATCTGTTAATATAAACAACATGCCTCCTCAACAACATGGTTTGAGAGCAGGCAAGGCACTTGAAGCATAGTGCACTGTAAGTTGTTGCTTTTTTGTGACCTGCAATAGACACACTACGTTTGGTAACATCAAAATTACAACTCACCAGTTATAGGTCTGATATAAAAAAACATTCTATATAAACTCTTTCATATTCAAAATAATAAGTTATTGTCTCCAACTCCACTGTAGCAGTCTAGAAATTATGTTACTGTCCCTTTAAGAAGACCAGCCCCATCCGTACACAACTGTTTTATGCTAATATGACAAGCCGAACGTGCCGTGAACCAATCAGAGACGAGTTCTAACCGCGGGAGATCTGAATTTCGCGGGACGACGTTTGGCGCTAAAAAGTACGCTGTTCTACCCCAGTTTGTGCCTGTTTGTGTGGAGAGCGGAGCTCCGCGGTGGACGCACGCAAGTCACAATCCGGTTCATGATTCCGCATCGGAGGGGCTCACAGTAGGTTGTAAATCTCCACAGCTGAAACCCGATTTCAGCGAAACCCGGGAGCCTTGTTGTATTGGACTTTAAAATACTAAAGTTTAAAAAGTTATTTATTTAATCAGGCAGCGGCAGTTGGAAGCCAAGTTTCCGCTGCACTTTGTTACGGGACAAAGGTAACCACCGACCAGGTTGCTGTATTTACAGGCGAAGTTTGTTAGAAAATACGCCTAGATCGCATGTTTGGCTGATGCATTTTACTTTTAAAAGACCTATTTCAGATGCACGAGTTGCTGTTGGCTCCTTTGTTGTTATAGTTGCAGGATATAATAAGTTTGCAGCAGCCGCAGCTTAACAATAGCAGGGAAGCATTTAGCAGGGCATTGATCGGTGTGTGCTTTAGCTAACCACACACTTCTCCCTTCGCTTGACCGATCTGGTTAAACTTAGTTTACTCAGGAACATGATGCGGATGCCTAAAGGCGTCTCTCCGGCATCGGGTCGGCCAACAGCGGGACTGTCTGGCTCTCAGCAGAAGATGGTGTTGCCCGCAGCAGTGAAGACCGAGTTCTTCAGCACCGGACTGTCCAGCCCACCGATGAGCACGATACCAACCGGCTATTTCACCCAGATCTGCAACACCGCCGCGGCCGAACAAAGAGCCAACAGCCTGTATTCAACCCCCCACGGACCAGATGCAGAACCCATCAGATCGTCCTCCGGGCGACTGCCGGTATAAAATCAAGCACACACTACAAGTAATTCAGAGTTCAGCACAGTGAGTTATGTGTCTCTGTGTGGGAGGAATAATAGCCGATTTCCATCGTTATGCATTTTTAGCAGCGTGTGGGTCACATTCAAGTATGTTTTGACGGGATAAGCCACAGAGGAGCCACTGAGTGTGCTGCTGGATGTGTTTGAATGGTGTGTTCCCCTTTTTCTGTCATGTTAAGTTGTGTGACATCTTCTCCCGCAGCCCAGCTGTAGCTAGACACGGACAGACGCTGAATGTGTTTGAAAAGGTTTTGTGAAAAGGAAGGCTGAGTGGCCCCCGCAGTGGGAGACAGCAGGGGTAGCTTTTGCTATGGAATCACCAGGCTGATGAAGGCACAAATGTAATTTCTGTTCTGATCTATTAACCTTTTTTGGGGGGAGCGAAATACAAGCCCCAGTTTTACAAGACTGCTCCAGAGTTGTTTGGCAGGCTCCTATTGGGACAGTTTTTTTTTTTTTTTTTTTTGATTAAACCCCTATAAAAGCGCCTTGCACCTGTCATTAAGGCAATACAGGACCTGTGTAACCAGTTTTTATCACTGCAGGAAGAACATGGAGGCCAGAGGTCATAACTGGATAACTGGTGTGGTTTGCTGCGAACTCATGAGAAGCACTAAAAGACACCATTCACACAAATCAGCTGCATGATTTGTTTATATGAGAATAAATTCAATATGAGCTTTATTCCTGTCACGGATAAACACTATGCTCTTTATATCTGAGGCATTATTTGAAAAGCTTGATGATCTGAGAGGACTGGATTTCACTCCACACCTGTTGTTGTTTGTTACATTGGTAACTTCTCTCTAGCTCCTTGCAACCTTGCAGTTGTTTAGATTTAGTGAATTGCAGTAAAGCTAAAGGAGCTAGTGTGTGTGTGTGCAGGGTCTCCAAATCTCATGTTAACCTTCTGCCCTTGATCCTGTATTCACCAATATGCTTGTTAAATGTGACATAATGTTTCATTTCTGGGTCCAAACTCCTAGACTCGAATGGCGGAGCCTATAATCCTCTACATCAGCGGTCCCCAACCTTTTTTGTACCACGGACCGGTTTCATGCATGAACATGGGTTCCAATAACAAAAACCTTTGTCAATTCATGTAATCTTAACTAGAGTCTATAAGACTCAAATCTTACAATTTGATGGTCTGTTTAGTTATGATAATAAATGTTTGAAAATTGATATTCGATTCCGATTATTCTTCATAAAAGAACATGCTGTACCCTGCAACAAGATGGTCCCATCTAGGGCTGATGGGAGACAATGACACATGCAATGTGTTCCTTATGTCCAGTCTGCTCCGTAATGTTGGTTGCTGTCACTGCAGAAAAGCCCACTTCACAAAGATAGGATGTTGGAAATGGTAGCAGGGTTTTCAGTGCTCTTGTGGCGATTTCAGGATGTTCTGGCTTGATTTTCACCCAGAGCATCGGCAGAGTTGTTGTCTCAAATGTACGTTTAAGGGCGGCTCCTCTTCTGGCTCCTCAGTTGGCCTTTTCCCCTTTGAAAAGAAGCCCTTCAAAGACGTTTTTTATATATACACACTGTGTGCACAATTATTAGGCAAGTGAGTATTTTGACCATATCATCATTTTATCCATAATTTCCAACTCCAAGCAGTATAAACTTGAACGCTTATTGGACTTAATGCATATCAGGTGATGTGTTTTAGTGTAGTGATCACAGAACCATCAAACATTTTATAGCAAATAGTCACCAAGGTCGCCAGAAACGTGCCGAGAAGAAAAGACGCAAATTAATCACCAGAGATTTGAGAAGAATCAAATATGAAGCTACCAGGAACCCATTATCCTCCAGTGCTGCCATATTCCACAACTGCAACCTACCTGGAGTGTCAAGAAGTACAAGGTGTTCAGTTCTCAGAGACATGGCCAAGGTAAGAAAGGCTGAAACC
>NW_018127893.1:3839630-3875756 GCF_001952655.1 Monopterus albus | reverse complement strand
ATTATTAAAGATGAGCTAGTTGGACCTTTTCGGGTTGAAAATGGACTCAAAATCAACTCTCAGACCTACTGCCAATTTTTAGAAGACACTTTCTTCAAGCAGTGGTACAGGAAAAAGTCTGCATCTTTCAAGAAGACTTTGATTTTTATGCAAGACAACGCTCCATCACATGCATCAAAGTACTCCACTGCGTGGCTGGCCAGTAAAGGCCTTAAAGATGAAAAACTAATGACATGGCCCCCTTCTTCACCTGACTTAAATCCTATTGAGAACCTTTGGGCCCTTCTTAAGCAGGAAATTTACAGTGAAGGTAAACAGTACACCTCTCTGAACAGTCTCTGGGAGGCTGTGGTTGCGGCTGCACAAAAAGTTGATTCTGACCAGATCAAAAAACTGACTGACTCTGTGAATGGAAGGCTTGTGACTTGTCGAAAAGAAGGGTGGCTATATTGGTCACTGAGGTTTTCTGTTTGGAATTTCAGAACTGTTTATTTGTAAATTATGAGTTTTATTATTCTCACTTTAACAGGTGGAAATAAATAAGTGAGATGGGAAAATCTTTGTTTTTTATTTAGTTGCATGATAATTCTGCACACTAATAGTTGCCTAATAATGATGTACATGTAGATATTCTTTTAAGAAAGCCAAAACTTCACTTTTACTACTTAAATGTTCAGGTTTGAGGGTTTGTTAACATTTTGGATTGACCAAGAGCACTGTAGTTGTGCAATAACAAAATTAATGCTAAAAAATACAACTTGCCTAATAATTGTGCACACAGTGTACAGTATGTCATGTTATATGTCTAACTTGTTTTTAATAGTTCCCAGCTTTTACCGTTACTTTCATCTGTGTAAAATGTGTCTGAATAGTGTTTAGGTTAACTTTGTGCTAACTAGCTACCTACATTATGAGGCAGCAAATCAGGGCACCTCTAGAAGTTTTATTCATTCATTCATTCATTCATTTTGTACCGCTTAGTCCCTGAACAGGGTCACGGGGGGCGCAATCGGGGCAATCGGGCGAAGGCGTGGTACACCCTGGACAGGTCGCCAATCCATCGAAGTTTTATTTTTTTTATCAAATTAAGTAATTCATTTAAGAATACTGTGGCTTGTCTAATCAACTGTAGCCTTTTCCTTTTCTCGTCATCACAAGAAAAGCAGTAAAATGAGAGCCGGCCTGTTACTTTTGATTCAGATGTACTGAAACAATGGGGAGCAGCATGTCTGTATGGGTGAATTTTTGATCAGACGTGAACAGGTGCTATCTCCCTAAAATCCAGCATTAAGACCACTTCCTGTGGCAAATGGTTTGCCTAGAACTGGCCCAAACTAAATGTACAGTGTCTTGTGTGTATACAGATACTGCACACTAACATCAGAAAATGGCAACAAGCTGTAGATATGAAACCAGTATGCTGACTGGTCCCCCCCCCCACCCTGATAATGGCCTCTGTTCAAGTCGCATGACTTGACTCGAGACTTGCTTGATTAACACTGGTAAAAGACTTGACTTGGTATTCATGATTGGAGACTTGACTTTTTAATTTAATAGCTGAAGGTTAGTCTACAGCCTATGAGTGCACAAGTTTCACTTTTCACACCCTCAGACTTGACTTGACTTATGACTTGACTCACCACAGTAACTTGGGACTTGCTTGAGACTTGAAACTTGATGGGGACTTGCACGTGTGACTTACTCCCACCTCTGCATCACATACCTAAATGTGTTTGGATTTGTTTTGACTACATTAACCTCTATGTAAGTGACTTAAAACACTGGCAGGTGTGCCTGACCATGTTGCGAAGGGGAGGGGGGGGGTAATTTATGCCACCAAACCTAAAGTTTAATTGAGGTGAGAAAGAGTGATGCACTTGTGAACTTGTACTGCAACTTTCAGACTCCCATGATTATGAAACTTCCTCACCACTTTCCAATAAGTTAGGTAAACCTTCAGTAGTAATGGTTTAAATGTTAACATTTTTGAAGCCTAACAATCAAATTATACAGTGATTTGGTTAATGGACTAAACCGTTTTTGATGTGTCATTAATGTACAAAGCCTAGTAATTCAATGTTTCTCCCATACAGTGGACTGATTTGTTCTTGAAACCATTTCATTGCTTCCTTCTTTGCTCAAAAATGTCTTTGCAGAGGCAATTGTACACCTTCCTCTTTCTAGTCTTACTAATAGAGGTAGTAATAGCTAAGCACAGATTGCCGGTGGGTCTTTTTTTCTGGACCAGTGGCATCACTTAGACAGTCGAGCCATTTATGGTCATGTCCCAAATATTAGAACATTTTGTCCACATCTAGTTTAGATTTAGATTATCAGTATTTAGAGTATCAGTATCCAAATTAGGCTGACCTCAGTTTTCAGCCACAGAGCTTCGTTGCCACAGCTCATGTGCACTGAATATTGAGTTTAGTGCACATGATCATCAGGACGCGTCAACACATTATTTGTCTTGCAGTTTCGTGTTCCTATGGCTGAGGACAGCTGCCGTGCAGTGTTCATTTGAAATAGCTGAAATATTTATCCATGCACTTACTGACACAGCAGCTTCATTGCATGTTCAGTCATGTGTCTAATGTTTACAGGAAGTGTTGCCTCTTTGTGTACAGCTCACTTCCTTCAACTTAAATAACATGATAACCGCTATCTTTTTTATCTTTTTGACTGGGGCACAAGATGCTTGGCTTGGTCTTAAAGGTGCACTAAGATTGTACACATTGTCTGATAAATCAAGTGAAATTGGTGATGATGTGGTGTCTGTCAGCAATGTGACCCACCTTCATAACACACAGCTGCACTTCTGTTGTTATCCCATCAAAATACAGTCTGTAAATTAACCCCTCCTGCCAACATGTTATAAAAAATGTTGTTGTTTTTTTTTTTTAACCACAGGCAGTCCAGAGAAGGCAGCTATGGAGGACTGTCCTTCTGTTCCTTCGTTAGCATCTAAGGCTAATGGGTTTGGGGTAATACTGGTGACCTAGCATAGTCGCGATTTTAACTTTGTTTTGAATTAATATGATTAGAATTTTGGGGTAATTCAAGCTCCGTGTAACTTTAGTGTTTTGTGTCACATTAGCAGTAAACAGGGCTTTTCTGGATTGTCTTCAACACGCCCACTATCTCGTGTGAATAGTCCGGATTATACATTGCTGTATTCTTACATGGCTCACTCCAGCTAACTCGGACCTTGCGCAGACTTTGTACAGGGGGCCGGTAGAGTCAAGTTCGTTTCAGGTCCGGGTCGACTGGCTCAGACATTTGCGTTCTCACATACAGCTCCCCTGGGTAATGTCTAGAGAATTTCAGGGTTCCAGGGTGTATCCGAAAGAGGCTCTTACTTTACTCAAGCCTCAGGCCAGTGCCGTTGAGCGCAGTGTCCACAAGAGGGGGAGTTTTGCATTTCAAAGCACCTGCCTCCCCCTCCCCTTCCCCTCCTTTGGAGATCAGCCAAGGAATGTAGTACAGCAATCAGAGACAGCCACGTGCTGGGTATGGGTGTAACTGGGCAGGCAGGCAGGGTGAGGTTAAAGTAAACATGAGTGGAGTGATACAGTGGGTCTTGGAGATAAAGAGCGAATACAAGGGTAGTTTTCTCAGGGCAGCGGGTCTAAACTCTGGCAGGCTGCAGAGCAGCTTATTTTAAATTGACTGACTTGTCCTTACTCTAGGATGAACATAATGCATTGCTTACTAAGTTTGATCCAAATGATCAGGTTTTTAGTTTTCAGGATGTTTGTATGTCCTGATATGGCTGCAACACATCTGTGTCCTTAGTGGTAAATTGTTATTTTTTAAATGATTTATGTCTCAGTGGTTTGTAAGGATGACAGCCTGTCTTTGCACAAGATGAAGTGCTGTTTGTGTAATATGGTTGACTCACCGAAAAATCCCTCATGCAAAAAAAGGGACCCCCCGCCCTAAAACCAGTACAGCTGCAGGGTGAAACCGTTACCCCTCTTATAACATGTCACTATACCTTGTGCCTGTGACTTCTTAAGTGTAGATCTGCAGGCCTGAGAAATGTAATTGTGCTGCAGTTTGATCGGCATATCTAGGTCATGGGAGGTTATGAAGCGCCACTTTATTTTATGTGAAGGTTTATTTGTATTTTTGTGGAGTGTTGTGCTGGGATACTAAGGATTGGATAGTCTAATAAAATCTGGCAGATCTTGATCAACTGCTTGGAGACCGTGCAGTGCCATCTAATTTGTCTCTGTGACCCCGAGTGTTTGACAGGTACTGTCGGGACTGAGCTAGCAAAAAACACATCTTTTTATACTACAAGAGGGCTTAATAAATGCTAATGGCCCTTTTATTCCAAAGTAGCCAGCCACCATCCTGTTCTGCTGAAGTTTTTCTACAGCTGCCTGTATGCTGTGGGGATTAAAAGCCACCACATATTTTGCTTTGCTGCTCCAGATGTCACCAGTCAACAGGTGGAGTTGTCAGGGAGCACACTGGGACGATGGCAGCCTTCATTATCCCCATACTCACACAGGCACATCCTCACATGTTTAAGCCAGTTCATCCCTTTTTCCCATCTCTGTAAATTGTCTCCGTGTTGTCTAAACCTATTAACTAAAGCAGCTCACTGGTCTCTTGCACAACTGTGGTGACAAAAAAGTGTTATTTGCCATTTATGCACAAACAGACGGTCTAGGCAAATAGAAATTCTTGTGCAGCTCTCCTTTGGAGTCAGGTAAGGAGTCAAAAGCCAGAAAGAATATCTAGTAAGGGATTATTGCACATATATTCTCACATTTTCGTATTTGCCATCAGTCTTACTGCGGCAGGGGAAAAAGCTGCTGAGACATGGAGTCACTACAAAAGAAAAAAATTATTGGTCACATATTGTGATTCAAAGGTTGCATGTGCTTTTGACTGCGATTACAGATCTTAGAGTTTATGATCCATTGCAGACCATACAGTAGATAGGTGTGTTTGTGTGGAGAGGCTGTGTGTTAAGCTGTAGAAGACGGGGGATTTCTGAGGGGGAGGAGAGAACATTGAGTGAGTTTAGGGATTTCATAGTGTTTTGCAAGCAGTGGGTTGAGAGAGCAGCTCACCTCTCTTTGCAGTCAGCTCTCATACACACACACACGCACTTAAAAGATCAGCCACTCTTGAAGTGCATGGGAAAGTGTGAGGGGGGGGGTGCTTTGTTCCTGTACTTGAGGGCTGTTGGCACATTTATGATGTGGCACTTTACAGCAGCTCTCTGTTCACAGCATTGATGTCACTGTTTCATACACGGGCTGGTCTACACCCTACATTTTAACAATTAAACTTGGCATTATGTGAAGTCGGTAGGATTTGTTGAGCTGGCATGATGACAGATTGTTTCCATCAAGACCACAGGGTAGGAAAGAATTCTAGTCGGGAATATATTTACACTATACTGTATATGTTCTTATGTTGACAGAATGATTAGCTCTTAGTAAATGCTGCACCTAGCAGAAACACCCTCATTATGCTTTTTTTTTCTAATGTGCATGAACTCCTTTCTCTCTAGGCTAAAAGGAAGCTGGATCTAGAGGACCCTCTTTACCTCCCAGAGTTCCGCACACCAAAAGGCAAAGGCAGTATCGCAGCAAGGATACCAAGTCCAAGGAGTGAGTACACCTCAAGGCTCAGATGAGGTGTAATATAGTGGGTTTAGTGGTTAGATCTGTGCCAATAATATCCCTGAACTGATTATATTAAAGTAAAACCAGGTTTGTAATGCGCACAAAGCCAATTTCAATTGAAAGTGAGACTCTTCCTCCAGCGGGAACTGTAAAACACAAAAAAATCAACAGAAAGTTGTAACAATTGTGGAATGTGGTGAACAACATGGCTTTATTGAGTCCATTTTAACTATAAGAAAAGCATCACAAAAAGCCAATAAAATGGTCTAAATACAAAAGTGATAAGTGTCAGGAAGCAGTCAAATTACAATCCAAAAGGGCTACGTGTTCAGAAGTAGGGGACAGATTTATGTGTTGTGGAGCAATTGGTTAAAAACATGAAAGAGGCCAGCTCCTCCAAACATTCCTGTAGAGAAAAGCAGCATATGGGCCGTTCTAATCTAAATGTCTCAAGCCCCTTTCAGACAGGCGCCCCTAGCCAGGAATGTGTTGGCTGTTTCACATTTAGGTGTCATGTCTTAACAAAGCCCTGAGTTGTGAAGCCGGCAAACTTTTACCGCAATTTTACCTGATTGGACCTAGCTACGTTCTAACTGGCCTCATGTCTGAATTAAAGTGGTCAAATTCCCAGTAAGATGACAACAGTGATACAGCACAACTCTGTAGCATTGTGTTTAACTGCTCCTTGCTAATGCAGCTTCCTCTCTTCATTCACTATATAACTTGACCACTGCTGCGTTCTGGCTCCCTCGCTCTCTCGTGGCGTATATTTCAGGCAGGCAGTGAAATTTGGGTTCCGGTTTAGCAGCAGGAGCTAACGCTGAATGGCTGGAAATTGGGCTGACGTGGAAATTAAAGGACTGCTCACCCTACGCTAAGAGGAACAACAGTATGCCAGTCTCACATGATGTTGGATATCATGTGAACGCTGTGGCTGTATCTGGCTAGGTCCTGCTATGTTTGAACAGTCTTGCTGGGGATTTCATGCACAGCAGCTCTGTCTGAATGCCAAAAAAGTAACTGCTACACAGCTACATGTGGCCTGCGAATTAAACTAAAATAAGATAAATTATTAGACCTTTACCAAATTAAAAAGTGATGGCTTCATTTACATGGCTGACATGGAGTCATTATCAGGGAGAGGAGCAGTTTAGCAATGTGCATCACAGGCAGTACCATCACTGATGTTTTAAATACCATGCTTAGTATTAATTAATTAATAACTACTTGAATCAGTTCTCCACATCAGCAAATCGACTGAATACGCACTCAAATTAGTTCTGAAAAATTGGAATTGTGCACATGAAGTTCAGGATTATAGTGTAGTATCTTCTCTCAGCTCCAAAGTCTCCAGGTGAACGAACACGGTATGACACCTCACTGGGTCTTCTGACCAAGAAATTTGTGGGTCTGATCGCCGAGTCTCCCGACGGAGTTCTTGACCTGAACTGGGCCACTGAGGTTCTGGAGGTTCAGAAGAGACGCATCTATGATATCACCAATGTCCTGGAGGGAGTCCAACTGATTAGAAAAAAATCAAAGAACAACATCCAGTGGCTGTGAGTAGAAATGGACATTTAACTTTGGGACCATTTTGTGGTCTGATTGTATCATGACCTTTAGTAATATGTCCTTGGAAAATACACTTTTTTGCCTTTACAAGTAAGAACTACTATACCTTTCAATAAAAAAAAAAAAAGCAATCTGAAGCAACACCAGGATGGACCCTTCTCTAACAGTAAAAATGAAAGTGGTTTGTGCTGGATTGTATTATAATATGTAAATATAGCTGCATTTCAGTCTATTTGCTCCTGCTTACACTTAACTGTTGACATATCTGCCATCTAGTGGATGTTTGGGGGTATTACAACATCTCTAGACATCACTAAACCACCTCAGCTGAATATGTATAGTGCTAACCATCTGCAACACTGCATTTTGGAGATGTTTTGACAATGACTTACTCATTCTAATGTAATTAATTCATCACGCGCTTAGCTTTTTGTTTACATGTGTGGTCTCGCAGTGTTGGAGATGTATTTGAGGGCAGTGCAGCTGAGGGAGAGAAGGCTTGTGCACTGAGGAAAGAGCTGGGAGACTTGGAGAGAGCAGAGAGACGTCTGGATGAACTGATTCACTCCAGCACCACACAGCTCAAACAGCTCACTGAGTACAAAGAGAGTCAGAGATATCCTTTACGTGCATCTCTGTGTCCATTTACATCTCCTCTGCATCGCTTTTGTGTTTAAATATCCACCTAACGTCTGCTGATTTTGTTGCCCTTGACCCCACACCGCACGTTGGGTTATGTAACGTACCAGGACATCCGCTCAATTGGCAGTCTCAGAGACCAGACAGTCATTGCTGTCAAGGCTCCTGCCGAGACCAAGCTCGAGGTGCCAGACACAGCAGGGGTAAGAATACATCTTTGTTTTGAAATTTACGCTGTGGTTGTCTTGTCTCCTCCTCCTCTTCCAGTTTCTAACCCACTGCATTCCCCTGTAAATGTTTATCATGTCAGTTCTTCCGTGTGATGGATGAAAGTCTCGTTAAATGTTTCTAAGACAAATTTGTTTGAGAAGATTAGTGAGTAATCCTTGTGGTAGTTCAAGTTTCATATTATTAACAAGTGTATATGCAAAATACATTTTACTGGTAACTCTAAAAGGAAGAAATACATGCAAGGAAGCTAGGAACTACCACACTAGTATTTCTGATGTGCTTTATACTAAATGGAATCTGTTTGTGTCCCTTTGTCTTTACATCAGGGGTCGTTACAGATCTATTTAAAGAGTAAGAACGGCCCCATTGAGGTCTACCTCTGTCCAGAGGAAGGTCTTGAAGATGCTAGCCCAATCAAGAGCGCTGCAACCCCTAAAAAGGAGTTTCCTCCACCCCCCTGCCCTCTCACTGCAACCCCAACAGCACCACCAAGTTACTGCATCAAAGAGGAGCCTGCTGACTGTAAGCTGGGGATTTTCGTACAGTAGGAGTCTCACTTTAGTTTTGCACTTGAGCTCAAAAAGCTGGTTGAACAGTTCGTCTTATTTTGGTTTTGGCTGGTCTCTGATGCATACATTAAACCTGTGCACTGCTCTTGGACAGCTACCACAAACTGTGCTATTTGAGGCTTAAGTGTTTGAGCCTAAGATTGAAATAACATTTTAACATTTGGCTTATACATACTGTATATTTGCTTTCTTGCTGAGATTTGCGGTGGATGAGAATTTCATTACTACTCATGTCTGTGTGTTGGTTTAGAAGCTGGAGTCAGGAGACTACTAGCCTAACAGTTAGCCCCCTCTCCAAAGTTCAAATATATGCTTAACAGCGCCTCTAAAACTCGGGAATTTTCACTTTGTAACTCATTTTTAATCCGTTCACAGGTAGAAGTATCAAACTACACATTTTGTGGTTACATGCTGTGTGATGCTAAGTGTCTGCTTGTGTATGGATTAAAACAACGACACGCTTTAGAGGTGCTGGTAGGCATATTTATGAACTCAGCTTTTATCTTAAGCTAAACAAATTGCTGTTAGTAGTAGGGTAGCTGATGCAGGCCTCACTAAAGGGTTTTGTTGTTGAGAATTATGTGTAGAAATGCATACTCAGCCTCTCCCCCTCTCTGTCCTGTCCTCAAACACAGCCAACATGTCTGCAGCAGCTCCAGCTGCCTCCTCAACTGCAGCATCCAGGTCCTCTCTGCTTGATGTAGAAGGTCTGCTGGGTTTGCCCCCCAGCCTGCTCCAGATGACAGAGGACCAGCTTCCTGGCACCTCATTCATCTCTGATCCCAATAACCAGTTCGTCAGTTTCTCGCCACCCTTGGACCATGACGACTACCTCTGGAGCCTGGAGGATGGCG
Organism: Monopterus albus; assembly: GCF_001952655.1. Taxonomy (NCBI): domain Eukaryota; kingdom Metazoa; phylum Chordata; class Actinopteri; order Synbranchiformes; family Synbranchidae; genus Monopterus; species Monopterus albus. Next base: position 3,866,243 of record NW_018127893.1, on the reverse strand, counting down.
AGGGAGTGTCAGATTGCTTTGACACCTATGATCTTGGGGATTTGTTGAAGAGCTGAGGTACAGGTGAAGGAAGGAGAAAATTTAGAGGAAAGAGAGGGCAATGTTGAATTGAAAGCCTTCTCTAGGAAACATTACACTATGAAACCATTACTCTCTGGGTTTGCCACGCCTGCTTTTATGCCATTGAATCCAAAGGAGGCTTTTTACCTCCTTTGTTTATTTGTAGTAAAGTAAAAAATCACATATTGTACATATTATTATAAAATGAGCAGACTGTGGGGATGGCTGTGATCTCTTATTGTAAGGAAACCATTAAAAAGCAGGGGTTGTTTTGGACTTTATCACATTTTCAAATTACACTAAATGTGAATATTGGTACTGTCATACAAACACAGGACTTATTATGTATGTTACATCAGCAACAAAGTCTGAAAACATTTGATTATCAGTTTGCAGTGTGACAACTCAGGATTTTTTTTTTCATCTCACTTGTTGCCAAAGTCTCAATGTGTTTATGCCACTCTTTGGGCACAAGGGGGCAGCCTTGTACTGTTTCAGCTTTAACTGCCAATCACTGGATGACAGTACACTAAAGCCACCAAGAACCATACAAAGGGTGTGTTTGTAAGTGTCCTAGTATTTTCAGCACTGACCAAATTAAGCTGTGAATAACCTGCTGAATACCAGCATCTACAGCGTGAACATACACATATAGTATATGTGAAGACATATGGACATACTGCTGTTGCTCCTGTCAGGTCTGCTCTCTCCTACAGCCTGTCTGGTGCTGCATTGTGCAGCTTGTGACAGCTGATACTGGACAAAGTTCCAGAGTTAATTCCTGATAATGGGCACTCATTGAACGTATACAGTCTCTGACTGAACAAGAGAACCAACCATGCTCTGTCTCTTGTTGCTTTGGCAGCTTTGTTTCATTTCCATTTTCTTCTGTGTTGATTGAGTTTGGTAGCTGATTTTAATTGAAGATTTTTTTTCTTTTATTTAGTAGTGTAAAACTACTATTGTATTTCTCAGGAAATATCCTCCAAAAATGAAATGCATCATCTGTGGTGCAGGTGAGAGAAAGGGTGTTAATTGATATAATTAAGATTTAACCTTTTCCTGTATATACTCTGAAATTGAAGTCTGTTGACTATAAATGCAACAGAAACAATGAGGAATTCATCTTTAGTGTTCAGATTTTAGGCCCAGGAATGTTTTCCCACTTATTATGGTGCAGTCTTTTTAAATAACAAAGATGTGCACCAGAGGTCAGCCCAGCTGTGATGTTTATGTGATGAACCTTCTTTGAAGCGTTCTAGACATTTGGTCATTTGAATTTTATGCTGATGTGTTTGTGGCTTTCCCTTTACACTGCAGAGATAAGCTAACGGTCCTGTCCTAGCAAACTTGAAATGTTATGTGTGTGAGTGTGTGTGTGTATTTGACAGCGTGGGAAATAGGTGTCGGCATAGTGTGTTGGCATTTTATAATGTAGATTAGAGAATGTGAAAACAGAATTAGCCCTTTTTAAAAAAATAAATAAAAAATAAGCATTATTTGTCTGTTATTTGTACATAGTTTTGTATTTATACCTATTGTGTATGAATCTGTTGAAAGTTGATACTGGCCTTTGCAGGGGGCTCAGCTGTTTTTGTACGACATGCAGCACTTAGCCTAATATTTTCTAATATGGTGTCTGTTTTGAAATTCTAAAATAAATACTGAAGCCATGGTTTACATATTGTCTATGCTCCTTTTTTTTTTTTTCTCACATTACATGCATGGAATTGTTAAAGTGAATGTTCCTTATAGGCTTGATGGCGGTGAACCCAGCAGAGGGACGATGACAGCAGTATGGCCTTTTCTTGTCGTGGTGAGATGACATGTTGCTTCAAGTTGTGTTTTGTTTCTTTTTTTCCCCTGATTTTCCCTAAATGGTGGGTTCTCTCCGGGTGCTCCGGCTTCCTCCCAAAGACATGCAGCTTAGGTTGATTGGTGTCTCTAAATTGCCCATAGGAGTGCGTGCGTGTATGTGTGGTTGTTCGTCTATGTGTTAGCCCTGCGATGGATTGGCGACCTGTCCAGGGTGTACCCCACCTTCGCCCGATTGCTGGCCGGGATTGGCTCCGGCCCCACCCGTGACCCCGTTCAGGGACTAAGCGGTAGAAAATGAATGAATGAATATTTGTTGAAGCTTCCACACTTTATTCAAAAAATTGTTCATTACACGGTGCTCTAGAAGGACATCTAGTGGTCAATAAATTGAAGTGCAATCGAGATGTGTCATTTATTGGTTTGTAGATTGTTGGGGATTTGATTTGTCATGCATGTTCCTGTTCTGAAACAAGTCTAAATAGCCCATAGTTTAAAAGATGTTTAATAGTGGATGTTCAATAGGCTGGATAGCAAATGTGATCTCGTTTCAAATGTTTAATTGATGAGCTAAATAACACTCAACTCTGTCAGGAATCAAACCCACGCTACTGCATATTGTTGCAAGACTGTGGTTTTCATGATGCACCATCAGTTCAAATCCCATTACCTCTTGCTCGTTTCATCTATTAAATTAACACTAGCTACTACGTTCCATGATCCTTCAACTCCCACCGATGTGCATGCTACAGCGCTTACATCAACTGCTTTCATTTGCTCCTAGTTTCATGGTCTAGTAATGTAGAATCTTTAGTACTGAATGCGACACTGTCAAACCAAATCTCTGTCAACTTAGTGTCTATTTGCTTCGAAGGCTCAGCTCAGCTTTCCCAAAGAGCCCAGACAAATAAACCAGTGACACGGTGTCGATACCAAATGAAGCAGTACTACATAAACACCTATCAGGCATAACAATATGACCACACACTCCAGTCTAGAAGGTGGCGGTAATGCACCTAAAGCTGTTTTCCAACCACCAGTAAACAGCAGAAGAAGAATAAGAAGACGAAGAAAATAATGACAGGCGAAGTGAATAACACTGATTATCTCCTTACAGTGGCCCCTGTCAGTGTGGCTTATATTAGGCAGCAAGTGAACATTCACTCCTCGACGTTGATGTGTTGGAAGCAGGAAAAATGAGCAAGTGTAAGAATTTGAATGACTTTGATGAGGGCCAAATTGTGGCGGTGATATACTGTATCTACATAAATAGCAGACCACCTCAATTCTGTCGCATAGGACCAATTGTTATGACAAGGGACTGAAGTAAATGTTCTTAGCTGAATGTTTAAATTGCCCAAAACTAACATGCCTCTTTGTGCGCTACCATTGCATAAATATGCTGGAAGCTTTTCAGTGCTTTTTTGTTTGCAGAATACACATTTTTATTCAAATATATTTCCTTCTGGCAGGTATAAAAGCGGACTGAGTTATCCACGTAATGGCATGAAGTGAAATTACTCAACACCTAGGTGAAATAGTTCCAGGAAAAGTTGGTGATTGTCTTGAGTGAGACTGGCATCATAAATCCTATGTAATACCACATTTGTTGTGAATTATGAATCACAAACAAGTTTGACTGTCTGCTCCCTTCTAAAGAATGCCCTGCTGCCGTACCAACTTTAATGACGTGTGTGCAGGAGAGACCGCTTGTCTGACGGTGAACTTGGTGGGTAGGTGTGTAGCCATGCCACAGAGGACACACATGCCACTGGGCTGATAATGTTCAGGTAGTGAGTCAGGGATGGTGTATTTGTTCAGAGCAGAAGTTGTCACTAAATGTCTCAGCTCTGTTTGCATCAGAGGTGTTTCCTCAGCACTTAATGCAGTTGTACAGTTTGTAATAGAAGCCCAGTTCATATGCTTATTCCAGTGGGGAACTGAATACCCGCGTTAAACCATAAATAACCCCCCCTCGCACTTCTTCTTTCCCTCTCCAATCCTCCCATTTTCAGTCATCCGTGTTGATGGGGGGGGTTTACGGTAAGCCTGGGCCTACTGCTTTGACAGGGGTAGTAAATTGATAACAGGGCTAGCAGAGCTGAGTCAACAACCAGAGTGGAGAGGGAAAGGAAGATTTGGGGGTGGGTGGGTGTTAGAGAATCTAGTGGCACTCCTCTGTGCTGCTGGGAAGCACCGAGGAAATCCTGGCAGCTGTAAACTTTACTGGAAGATGTCGCTACAACCTCTGTGTTGCTGCATGTGTGCGTCAGGGTAGAAAGAGAGAAGCCGCATTTGGCATCCCTCACTCCCCTACAGCCAAAACTTTACAGTTCACAGCCTGTCAGGAGGATTTACTCTAAAACGGTTTGAAGAAAAAGAAAGAAAGGACTTTCTGATGATATAAACGAAGAGTAAAATTATCTTAGTGTATGTAGATATGGGAAATGAATGATGCATTATGTGGTGTATAGGAAGGAAAGGGGTGGAGACCAGGAGGGAAAGTTAATCACTCCTGTTTGTGTTTCTCTCTGTCTCTTTCTCCATTCCTTCGGTCATTCCTCCTTTGTCTTACTCCCTGTGCTGTGCATCTCCACCTCCCTCACTCTCTCCACTTTCCAGAACTCCCTCTGTTGATTCTCCGTGTCAACACTTCCCCCTCCCTGTCCTTGGACTTGTGTTCTCAGCTATATGTAAGTGCATGGCCTGAGCACACCGGTTTGCTTAGTTTTACAATAGCACCCAGGCTGGAAGGCTGGCAGACACACAAAGGGGGTGCTTCTTTACTAGGGGAAACTGAAGGAGGGTACTGTCAGAACACAGCATGCCTCTGCATTACATCAGCCCCGACATGCATACAAAATGTGAATGCATGCAGATACACATATGTTGCACATACTGTATATCACAACAACAGACATCTATCCATCACATTGTTTTTCTCTTTCCCGCACTACTCGAGGTTTTTGCATGCACAGGCATGCAAAAGAAATAAATGAGGCACCGGTAAAGTAGGTCACTAAAACTATTTGTCTGCATTGTTTGGAGTTTGTCGTGTGCCGTCACTTCCTTATAAAAGCAGTTGGCTTTTTCCTAATGATTAATAGGGTAAAAGGAGCAATTTCCAGCATTTCTTCTGGAGACTTTAGTACATATTTTGGATGGTGTGTTGCCTTCACTTCTAAGGAAACCCTTTGAGGTAGCCTATTAGTTTGGTTTTCAGAGAAGTTTCAGTGTGTGCTTTCAAAGGGACAGATTTAATAACCGCTCCTTTTACTTTTAACGTTCTGTGTACACGTGTACGTGCATGCGAGTACAGCACAACAACATCAGTGCTGTGAATGTGTATTTTGGTGTGTGTTTTTACTCAGAGCAGACTTGCAGCACAAAAAGGAATTTGTCTGTCATTGTGAATAAACACAGCGCCACTGTGAGCGCATATGGTTAAGACACAACATCCATTCTGTTCACTGTTCACTGAGTGGCAGTGATAAGTAGCTGCAGATAAAGCCCTTTTACCACAAAGTGAGTCTATTTTTTTCTCTGATGAATATGGTTAAAATAACCTTAAGTTGCCTTATAGAGCTGGGACTAATGATCCCTTTATGAAGTTAATGTGGTTTTGTGGTAAAAACCAAAAGGAGCCACTGTGTTTAATACAGCTTCCTAAAATCACCCATCCACAGTTCATAGTATATTATATGACTGCTCTGCCCTGAGGCAAGGTTCAGTGATACATTTCTTTTCTTTGACTTGACAGGCTTGACAATGCCAGGCATGCAGGAGTTGCTCTATATACAGCACTTGTAGTTCTCCCAACCTCTCTGATGCATTCTTTCTTTCACTTTGTCAGATGATTTCAGGAGAAGGTCAGTGGGGAGGGACTATAGAAATCCTCCCTCATTGAAAAATGCCTTTTCATGAGATGAAAAGGAGCTTTAGAACCACAGCCAAGAGGATCAAGGTGCAAAGATCTAACGCGGCATTACACCTCCAAACTCCTGATTAAAGAGCAGTGCACATGAAACCCTCTTATTGCAAGCACTGAGCATTTCACTTGTTTTTTTGTTTTGTTTTGTTTTGTTTAAGTATAAGTAATGTAAAATAGCTTTTCATCTCTCACAAGATTTTGGCAAAACTGCACAGTGTTGAATTATAACATTACTTGTTACTTGATAAATTGTATGCCTCTCTGTCTCATAGAACTTCTCTCCCCTCAGCACCCTCATCTCATGCACTGAAATCCCTCTCCTTCGGTTTGTGAATGAGGCATTCTGCATATCCATGGCGACCACAGTGAAGACCCTCTGAAGTTTGCATAGAAATGAGAAGTAAGAATGAAAGAGAGGAAGACAGGGACACACACCGACACGCACATTTCTCTCTGCACTGTGGCAGAAAGCACAAACATTCCCACGTGATGATGGAGTTTGCTCCCTCCCTCACTGTGCGCACAATAGCGCGCTGGCACACCTCCACGCACACGCTCGTTGAGTGGAGACTAAACTCGGTCAGGACTCAAGTCTGGTTTTAGACAACTTTCCACTTTAAAGAAGTTTTCGGGGACAACATTCAGAGGAGCACGGTCACTCTTCCGTCGCCTTCTTGCATACAATGGAGGAGTGAAGTATTTATTTTTGCCTTCAAATGGGAATTAACTTGCGCGCTTGAAACGTTCGTTCACTTTTCTCCCACGGTGACACTTGGACCCCTTCCTCCCGAAACATGCTGGAGCAAATAAGCATTTCGGACTTTGTGGTCCTGACAAACGAGGATTTATCTTCGCCGGGCACTTCAACTTTTCAGTCCAAAATGAGCGACTGTAGGAACACAGTTTCCACCGTGGAGGAGGTGAGGTGGTGCAGAGACGCATGCTTCTGTTTGTCTTGTTTACCTATCAATACACTGTGGCGTATATTTAACTTTAGCCCAGGTAGATAAGTCCTCCACACTCACCTGGAGGTGACCAGCTTTTGTTCTGTGGCAACTTGAGGGTTTTACAGCACCGTGAAGATGAACCATTCTGAGTCGTTAAGGGGCTGTTGGATTTGATTCAGCATTGTTTCCAGGTGTACACAACTGCCTGAGATAAGCTTGCTGACTTTGCCCCTGGTTAGGGCAGACGAAACAGTAGTTTCATTTTAGGGGCTGTTACTAACTAAAGGGATCAGTTTACAGAGGGGCAAGTGCAGAAACTGCTGTTGGGGCAACATATGTGTATAGAGATGCATGTCTATGGTTTGTGGTTTTGGGATAGCTACCTGGGTGAACATGTGAACTATCTGGTACCAAAATGGACAGTTTCATAGTTCATGCGTGTTTTTTGGACCATTGTAACAAAAACTGAGACATACAACTTAGTGGGGCAGTTTAGCTCAATCTAATACAGCAATGCAATAAAAAGGTTCTTCTCATTCATATCAGTCTAGGCTAAACAAATAATAAACACCTCTGGGTAATAAAGTGCAGTTTAAACTAGATAGATACTTTATTGATCCTGAGGGAAATTCATATTTGAATCAACACCCCTATAAAACTGAACATTACCATTTTCATGAAGGGAGGATTTATTGCAGGACTATTGTATTAGACTGCATTCGTTTCAGGTAGGTGTGAGTGTATAAGCTGCTGTATGGCTTTAGCACAGTTTGTCAGTGTGTTCTGTGTGTTTGTACAGTGTTCAGGAAAAGACTGGATGTTGGCATTCACAGTCATTCAGTGCAGCCTGACCTGGTTCAGTGTTACAGTAAAGGTTGTGCAGTAATATGTAGCATCTGCGACTTTACTTGGCCTTGTCTTTCCTGTCATGGGAGTCCGACTGAGATGGGACTCGAACAGAACACACATGGAACAGTTGACATGGCAGAAGGAAGCGTGGCCCACTGACAGAATAAGATATTGTTATTGTAAGTCATGTTTTTCCATGATGGCTAGTGTGTCTGCGAAGGCCAGTTTTGCTCATTTTGTTTGCGTGAACTGGTTGTTTGCCTCAAGGCTTGTTTGAGATCGTAGTGCGTGTGCGTTTGTGTTTGTTTAAATTCTGTTCTCACAAAGCTCTTTGGGCAAAGGAGGAAACGGAGGTGGGCTGCCATGAACTCTGCCATAAAACAAATAATCCAAGTGTGTCAATCTTCCTTGTGACAAAACATTATTGTTCACTGTTAAGCTGTAACCCAAGACGGAGTTCTATTGTCAGGTTAGAGCTCACTTGAGTTTGAATGACTGTGGTTTTCAGTTACAAATTGATGCCTCAGGAACTCTTTCTAAAATTAGACATGCAACATGTGGGAAAAAAGTTATATAGAATGTTTGTTTGCCAACAGTAACAGCTGGATTGCAATTGATACATCGCCAATTAAAGCAGGGAGTCATTAAAAGCTTGTGTGAGATGTGTTAGGTATTTTTTGTCAGATAGATGTTGGATAGATACTTTATGTATTAGAAATGTTTAGTGGAGATAGGATGTCTAGTTAGGCTGTTAAATGCTTAGGCATGCTTATGAGTTTCTACAGGGTACATCTGGTCAAGGATAACTAGAGAGAATCCGAGGGGATATAATGTATAGGCCTGGTGGGTTCAGGGTCTTTTCATCTTACATCTGCCTGCGAGCAGTTTGGAGGTGCAAGATACCTGAGCGTGTAATGTTAGTTTTACCTGTGATCTTTTGAGTAGATCAGCACTGTTTTGAAGTTACTTGGACTGTCTCGTCTCTCAGAGTTAGCAATGGTAACAAGAACCAAAGACCGACAAATGAGAGGTCTTCATTAAAACTTTCCTGCATAGAAACTGGCAGTCAAACAGAGACTGAGGGAGCGGAATCTTTGGTTTATAAAGAGAGCAGTTTTAGAAAACTGCCTGCTGTATTTATCTTGGACTGCTGCCCTTATTTATGGTGATGATGACACACTGGAAAATACATAGCTGGAATAGCTGCTCCGGGGAGGGTCACACTGGAATCCTACACATGTGCACAGAGACAGACAGACAGACGCACACATGCACAGATGTAAATACAACAGCCCCTTTATAGATAGATTTATGGTTATTATGTTTAGTCTTCTCAGAAAGCTTGAATAATGGCTTGGGTAATGTGTGGGGATGTTTGTGGTTTACAGCTGCAGACAGGGAGACGGACATCATTTACCCACACATGGCTACTTGTTAGGCTACTCCTGATTAGAGACAATGATAAAGGGAGAAAGACAAAGATATGGAATGATTTTAGCTATAATCTATAAGGGGCTTTGAGTGATTTTTATTTTAAAGAACAGGTCTAAGGTTTTCTACTATGTTCAATGCTACGTGGTGAAATGAAACATTGTAGATTTTCTTGCCGGTGTATAATCATGCCAAGTTAATAAGGATCAGGTATTAGTTTACTCATGAAATAATACGCTCTGCTGTCAGCAGTCACATACACACCCTGACAGCAGGTGTACACGTTTTTGCATATGAACACACGGCACGCTCACAGGTGGAGCTCTCTGCCGTCTCCAGGGCAAATATGTGTGTTGTTGTTTGACAGTCTGTGTGTCTGGACTGATGGGTGGGTTGTCTTTACGTGTGTGTCTCTTAGTGCCCTCATTTATTTCACGAAATTCAACAAACACAACCTGTTTTGTTCACTTGCACCAGCTTGTTTCCACTGTTTATCCCCTGTCTGCCAACCAACTTACCAGTCAGAGGAAACGACAGCAGCAGCAGCAGCAGCAGCGAGCAACTCCCGTCTCCAGTCTCCACTAAATTACTTTCCCATTCATTGTCTGCTGAGGCACATAACACCCACAACACCTTTTAATTACTGAACTAACACTTTGGGAGTGGACTTGACCACAAAGGACCGGGGCGTGTAAACAACAGCATCTAACAAGGCAAGGGCTTCAAGTCTGTATTTCTGACTTGTTAAAGCTATTTCTGGTGGCACTTAAGTAGAGTGCCTCATGTCTAGCTTGGTGAAACAAGTGGCCTGTGTAAGTTGAATAAACAGGGTGTAGTTTTAAACCTTGTTGGGTTGGAAGATTGACTCTCCATATACACTCACTGGCCACTCCTGACTTAACATCTGTGTTTATGAAGCTCAGAATGTTTCTGTTTTTGGTGAAATTGCCATAAATGTATAAATTCAATTATATTTATTATTGAGGTCATACTTAAAGGTGGTGTTGTACGGAACTACATTATATTTAGAGACGTCTGTATTTTTGTCCTCCCCAGCTATATACATGTGAGAGGGTCAGAATATTAGGAACGCCTCTGAATATAATATAATATATACACAGATGTTAAGGCACAAGTGTTGCATTGAATTACATACAACTGTACAGGTGTACCTAATAAAGTGGCTGGTGAGTGTACAATCCGCATCGTGTGTCAGAGTTAGAGGAAGATTTATTTTTCCTGAAACAAAACCCCTAATGTCTGGTTTTAATGTGGGAAAGTATTGTTTCAGCCTGAAAAGCGACAGTCAGACAGGTGATATACATGCAGTGACATCATACGGGGCTTTATTGTGACAGCACAAGACAGGATTGTCTTGTTGGTGAGTGCTGAATCATTAGTTCGCCTGACTCACACACACCGTGAGAAAACTAAGTGAACACACACATACCTACTTCAAACCTTGAGAACAGTAAAAAAACCGCATAAAGATCTGCACAACTGACATCTAATTCTGACATCAAGAAAGATTGTAGCCTCTCACCTGTATGGTGGGGAGAGAGAAGGATTGAATGGAGTTAGGTTGGGCAGTGAGAGGATATATATATATATATACTGTGAAATTACAGAAACTGGCAGGAGTATTGTAAGGTGACTGAATTTGCAGGATTTTTGTATCAATGTGAAAAAAGGTTATCTTGCTTTAAGTTACTTAGTAAAACAGATACAATTTCTCAGTTGGATCAGTATCAGAGTATAAATCTACATATAATGTGACACAGAGACTCATATTGCCCACTCCTAAGATGAAGACATTGGCAATTAAAATATCTTTTTGCAATTTAATTTCACACACCTGTCCTTGTCTCATTGTTTTGTTTTTTTTTGTGTGTGTGTGTTTCTTTTTGCAGTCTCTGGAAATGGACCACACAATTCTGCAAAGGATGAAGAAGGTGATCAAAGTTATACACACATCTGGACTCTGTAAGTGTCTTGCAGTTTCTTTAACAAAATATTTTACTGGTTTTAGAAAAGCATATCACGTTTTATCAGTGGATGTACAGTAGTTATCAAGGAAATGGATTTATTGACAATGTTGCTTGCTACTATCCCACATTTTGTCCTTGCGAACATAATGTAAAGCTTACTTTACTGCGAGCTCGACAGAACATGCGCCTGGTCAGGCTGATAGTGAGTTTTAAGAATGCAAGGCCAATGACATCAGACAGCCTTTGGCCGCTTATTGAAATAGCGTACATTGTTGGATTCGAACAGTTAATTACATTTAGAATGTTTATTTATTTATTTTTTACCGTGTTGAGACGAATGTTCGCAATTAGAATAAAAAGTGACAGCCCTAATGGGTGATTGTGTTTACATTGATACAGGTTTTGTGGTGCATGTTAAGGGAACAGGTACGTGCAGTTTCAGCAGCAACGTGGTGCTCAGTTTTCAGTGACCTCACAGAACCATAGGGTCACTGAATGAATGTTATGTGTGTGTCTTGTAAGCTTTTCTCAGCACAATTTGCCTTCAAACTCTCGGAAGTGAACATACATAAGATGTGAGTGTTCACCTCAACAATGTGCCAGAGAAACAGAGGAACTGCATGACATATCCTGGAGTTGTTTTTCTGTGCACACTTACAAGCCTGCTTCCCATTTTGAGGCTTCAACTCATAGGTTTTTAGTAGAAATGAGTCAGAGAGGCAGCTGTCCAGAATTAAGCAACTAGATACAGTCGGCAGTGCTACAGTGCTTCTATTTACTCCAGTGCATCTAAGTATAATCGTGTGGGTCAGTTCCTGTAATGTAAGGAGCCCCTGTGTCACACATTATGTTGTTGAATCCCTTAAGCAGTCCTGATGTTAGTCATGGATTGACAGTCTCCCTCAACACACATACAGACTCGGTCATACGCCCACTCCTCCCCCATGGTGGTTTGATGGCATCTTACTGTGTCGCACATACAAAAACACATGTGGTCAGTCGATCTTTCATTTTCTATTCCCATAAACTGCTAAGTAGCACTTTTCTGCCGAGAAGCGGAGGCCTTTGTGTCTGTGTGTGTTCTGGCGGAGGAGCCAAGGGCTTGCTCTGCTGGTATGTTAAAGGTCAGCTGTAAAATCGTCCTCCAATGTCCTCTGTGACTCAGCTGTTGTTTGATGGATGCATGTATTTTGTTTGTTAAAATACTTTTTAAAATGATCATGCCATCACAATAGCTCAGCGTTCCCACTCGCCATTGATTTTGTGTCTTCCATTCATACAGTATTCTCTCTTTTATTTAGTTTTGCTGTCATGCAAAATGTTCAGTTTCAGCCATTTAATGGTCTGTCTCCCAGGTACACTTGACCATTTTATATTGCATTACAGTGGAAGCTGGAGCAGAACTTACGATGTACCTTCTGCTTATTTCTGCATGTTTTTTATTCTGCTATGGGCACTCGGACAGGTGTTAGTCCACTGCCCGCAACAAATGATTTCAGTTTCACTTTAAAGTTGTCAGCTAGGATGTTTCTATATGACTTTGCTGAATAAACATGGTAGAAATTGTTAATCAGGTGCTCATTTTTGTTTATTTAAAATGACGATTTCCATAGCTTGAATTATAACCTGTATTTACACGATGTCCTTGTCTAAGCCTCAGTTCGGTGCACAGTAGCTGTGAAACCTTGACTAGTTCGGTTTAAATCATAGTGGTGCCAGGTGGAGCTCAGATCCGTTTTCATCAGCCCTTTTCCACAGATGGTCAAGAGACTGTGGGCCCACTGAGGTCATGCTCTTTAAAGTGACCTTTAAGACCCAGAGAAATATGGGTCTCTATATGTTTGCTTGTCTTTTGCTCCAAAATGGGTGGAAACCAGTACTAATTTATCCCACATGCTCTCACTGCACCAGGGCAAGTCACTCTGCCTTCTTCAGATTCTCTACAGTGTAAATCAAGCCTGAATCACCTTTAACTGTCTCACTGTGTGTGCATGTGTGTTGTTTTTCAGCTCACGTGGACAACAAGGAGCAGTATATCGAGGTGCTGGAGAACCTGGGGAATAGTCACCTAAACCAGGACAACAATGAAATCTCCACAGGTTTCCTCAACCTGGCTGTGTTCACCAGAGAAGTCACAGCTCTTTTCAAAAATCTGGTGAGTAAAGAAAAAGGACAAGTGTATTGAGGAAAAGGAAAAAGGAAAGGGGAGGTTTCTTCAAATTAGCTGTCTTTGCTAGAGAGTTTAAAGCATACACGTCAAATCTATTGTGAAAACTGAAAGAAGAGTTGTGGAAATAGACAGTAGTTAAGGTGTTTATGTGAAACAGCAGCAGGTGGCAGAACCCCAATTCTACCCACGTAAGATGTTGTGTATGTGTGTGTACTTGCATGAAGGCATGGAGGAAATGGGTTTTTAACTTCTGCCTTTTGGCTGCACAATATGGGGCAGTCCGGAACCCTCCCACTGATAGTTTCTATGGTGACGATAATTCATCCCAGACCTCCATGTGTGAGTAAACACGCACACATACAGACTGTCCCACAATGTCAGTCATGACTTCACAGAGCCAAGTGGGCCTTACAGATGTGAGAGGGAAGTAGGTCCAAACGATTAACAGGATGGTAATTTAAGAAGCAGCGCTGCAAAGTCTCTGTGAACGTGCCCCATGTGTGAGTGATTGCATGTTTGTCCCACTGGCTGTGTGTGTATACAGGCATGTATGCATTGATCCATCGCGTCTCTACATGTGTTGATGCATATATTGACACTGGGAGTTGGTATTTCCTTGTGTCACAACTGTATTTTCTATTAGCTATTGGATGCCAAGCAAAACAGTTCCACTAGTCTCCAGGCCCCTGTGTCAGTATATCAAGGCCAGCTCAGCAGTCTGCTCACAGAAGTGGTTGGACATTGTTTATGTTAAGAGCAGGGTGCAGCTTAGTTGTAATGCACAAGGATCTGTGCAAAGGCTGTACTGACATTTATAAACAGACTTTGTAAATGTGAACAGGGGTCAAGCTGGAGGCATGTGGACATGAAGATGAATGACAAAGCCATACTGCATACAAATGAAGGTGTAATGTACTTCAATGGAGGAATTAGTGGTAATTATGTGTTACGGTAAAACACAACCTGTTGGAGTTATGCTGGTTAGTGAGTCATTCTCCCCAGATCCACAGATCTTCTCTTCATCCAAACCTCAAATTGAATCTCTACTTTCCTCTGCGCAAACACTTGATTAAAGCCATTACATCATGCTCTCCTTTGGATCCAAAAACCGTAATGGTACACATTATTGTCCAGTGATTCTTTTGATGAATCACCAGCTCAAGATGCCTGAATCACTGTTTTAGGGTTGTGCACACTCATTCCCAGAAAAGTTAAGTCCACAGGGAGCTACATTAAAAATGTGTTCAGTTGTGTTTATGTTTGGTCATATTGCAGCAGATAAGGGTCTATGATATTGAAACTTTCTTTACTCATTTCCTCTGCTTTTACATATTCCAGGTGCAAAACCTCAACAACATCATGGCGTTTCCTTTGGAAAATGTGCTGAAGTCAGAGCTCCGGGACAGCAGACTAGTGAGTCTAGCTTTAGTACAGATTTATTGAAGGCTAATACTTTCTCCCAGCTTAACTGTTAGACACATTATGTTGTCCTGTCATGTCTTGCTTTAGGACAGAGAGCCCGTAATGTTAAATCCATAAAGTATATTTCACAAGTTATTCTGTAATATAGCCCAGTTGTATAAGATTGTACAGTTCACTTTGAATTTATGATTTTGAACAGCAGAGACAGCTTGTAGTTTTGTTTCCATATAAAGAGAAATCCTCTACCTGGTCAATGATACCAAGTGAAAAGATATTTTTGGCAGAGTGCATTGCCATTGCTATATTATTACAGATACATGTACTTTGAGAAACAATTCAAATATGAATCTAGTGGTTCTTGTTATTTTTGCTCAGCTACAGCTCAATGATTTCAGCAGATTGTGTCAGCTGTGTGTTATGTAGTGTATAGGATAATAAGAAAACTGTGACAGAATAACCATATCTTATCTTTTATCACACTATGATATTATGTCAAGTTATTGCCAAGTCTATAATAAATAACGGAAGAGCTTTTAGGGCAGCTGAAGTTACTGGTATGCCCTCATAAAGCACTACATTCAAATAAAAACAATTGTAGACAGTATTTGTTCTGTGCACACTGTAAATTAAGATTTTGATTTGGAGCTCAGAAAGACAAATATCTGTAGATGTTAACTTTAATGCCCAAAATGAATGATTGATTGTAAAACAGGTTTGGGTGGATCTCCTTGCTCATGTTCTCTGTCTGCTGTAGACGCGGCTCAGCCTGCTAAGATATTGGATAAGAGGCTGTAAATGTAGATTAATGAGTATGTTTCAACTGATCTGTCTTGCCCTGTATGTGGCTTTTGGATTTTCCCTGCCAGCAGACTAGTGAGTAATAAACCAGGCTAATGCTTCTATAAGCTCTTGACACTGTCTTTGACACAGATGAACATTGCTTCATTGTTAACTGTGAAGGAAGGCAAAGTGAAATCCTGTTCGCACAGACAGTAGACTAATTATTATAATGTGAGTAATCCTGTCTCTGTGCATCAACTGTAAAATGTAAAATATTGTGTCACCTGAGTGTACTATTAAACACTGGGGAAGGTATTTTATTGATTATGTAAACACCAGTGTCTGACTAGATGGTCATATACTGTACATTAAAACATTTACTCTTCTTTTTGCTCTTTTTCATCTGCAGGAACTCAAGAAACAGATGGAGAAGAGCTGGAAGGAATATGACATAAAAATGTAAATGAACCATTCTCTCCCACATAGTTCGTTACCTCACATTCATATGGCTGTATAGTATGTGATTACAGTCCAATTTTAAAAAAATCTTTAGGCTTTGTTGCTTTCCTGGCTAAAAAGAAACCAAATCCGTAGATGGATGTAATTGCCTCAGTACAGTTGTATCACACATTTCTGCTTCTTGCTAATCTCTTCCAGAGTCTTGGAAGTTGATGTAACTGCAGATGTTAATAGGAAAATGCAGTAGTTAATACCTCATGGCCGTTCTCTGTTACATTCTCCATTACATTACTGTGAAATAAAACTGAGCCACTTGCACTTTGCAGCTATCATTTGATCTCATTTTAATGGCGGTGTTTTTAGTGTGTAAGGAGATTCCACCTCTTCTTTATTGCCTTTCATCCACATCTATGAGAAAGGTAAATGTATTAGTCCCTCAGTCTGAAGCAGAAAAGAAGCAGCTCACTTAAAATCCTCAAGTACTTCACTCTTTCTGTGATCATTAACCATGCAGATGGCTAAATAATTGTGACATCATAATTTCTCTCTTGCTTTATTTTCTTTTTACTTTCCTCCCCCCATCAGAGGGAAGCTAGAGAAGGAGAGGAAGGAGAAGACCAGGCAGCTGGGGCTGATCAGGACGGACGTATCAGATGGAGGGGAGGACATGGAGAGGGAGAGGAGGACTTTTCAGCTGCAAATGTGCGAGGTGGGGGATTAGTGCCAGTCAAAATACTAGACCCAGCTACCTTTCACATACCTTAGGCAGGCTCGATTTTAGTTCACATGGGTGGTCTGCCTTACAGATGCCGTATTCCATCCATGGCAGATTGGATGGCCCGGGTTGATCCCTTTTGTGCCTCTCCACTAATTCTTGTGGTGGAGAAAATATGCTTTAGAAAGTAAAACATGGATGTGTTTGGTTGAATATTGCACAGCTGCAGTTGATCTAGGCTACATACATCAGAAATTGTAGTTCAAAGGCAGAAAACCGCTTCATCACCCACATCTGAAAGAAAGATTTGGATGAAGTTCTTGTGAAATTCACTGGCAGTGCTGTTACATACAGTACAGGCGGTGTAGCCTCAGTTGCTATTGCACATGTAGCTGGAGAAAACCCTGAGAAGAAAATAGCCTAATCCTGACCTGCTGTTGAGACAAAGAAGAGGGGCAGTGAAAACAGAATATCCACTTGTTGCAAGCCACTCCACCCCTTCTTGACTTCTTTTCCCCTGCATACATACAAACACACAAACTTATTTAAATATACACAGAACAGAAACACTTTACTACATTTAAGCCTTTCTCCAACTCAACGATGGAGAGACATTTGGACTCCGGCTTTGGTTTTATAGAGCAAAGACCATGTAGTTATTTGTTCCACACAGGGCAGAAACCCCTCTAGCTTACCCACAAAGGTTTTTTCTACTGGGCAGGATGGAAATTATTCACAAGAAAGCCTTCACTATGTGTAATTGTTTTTCATATTTTTTAAGGTTTTCCTAGACCTTTTCCAGTTTCTGTCTACAGGGTTGACTGACTGGCTGGACTGTTGTGTTAAGACACCTTTGACCTTTGAAACGCTACGAAGCAGTGTCCTAGACGGCAAACAGCTACACATTAATAAACATACTCCAAACAGGATATTAAATATGTTGAGTCTAGGATGAGTCTTTAAATTATTTACTTTACACTATCGTCATGCCTCATTTTTATATTCACACTTCATGTTTTGTTGACCCATTTAGCTTTTGTATGGAGAGCTGATATTTCTGTACCTTAAAAAAAAAAAACAAAAAAAACTTTCTGTGTTTATTCTTTCAGTACCTTTTGAAGATCCAGGAGCTGAAGGTGCGTCAGGGCCCTGACCTTCTCCAGAGCCTCATCAAATATTTCCAGGTCCAGCTCAGGTCAGTCTCAGCCAAAATCACTGTTTCTATTTATTTTGTCTCATAATCATTTTGTACTAGGTGTGAAATAAGAACAAAAAAACGTGTTGGCATACAAGCAGATGGATTTATACCTTGGGTTTTTGTATAATAGCTTTTTGTCTTTCCACTTCCTTTTACATGCTGTTATTACCGTTGTTAACCATTTACTCCTTTTAATCACACTGAGGGTTTTATGTGGGTTGTTTATACAGCTTCAGTGTGTGATGTTTGATTGGTGCAAGCTACAGTAGGATATTTGAACTGAAGCACCAGCGTGATTCAGCTTTTGTTCTTCTTCTGGTCTCAGTTTCTTTCAGGATGGGCTGAAAGCTGCAGAGAATCTTGCTCCTTTTGTTGAAAAGCTTGCTGCCTCTGTGCACACGGTAATCACAGAAACTGTAGCTGATTTATCTGTCTGCCTGTATTATATACTGTATGTCAGTGTTTACAGGGGTAAATGTTAGATATACAATTTTTTTCATAAAAAACATTTCTCATGATCAGTAGGTCTGACTTTAAGTTCTGTGCTAGCTGCTGTTGTCCTGAATGATTGAAACTGATGTTACCACAAAATGCACTCACATGCACATAAATTGTTATCATACACCCAAGTCCACCCACACACACACTCACTTTTCTCCATTTGTCATCTGTTGCTCAGTCACAGCAATAGGTAAAACTATGTCCAAGGAGACACTTAAAACTCTGACTGTAAATCACATGGTGTTTTCATGCTTTCCCTCTTTCCAAAATATGAAACTAAAAGCATCCCTGATTTTCTTACTTTTTTTCCCCCCAACCAATCTGATGAATGCACAAGGGCGAATTCACAAGCTTCACATTCTTCCCTTTTTCTGGATGAAGCACTGGAAACAGACTGTTAATTGCTACAGTTGGAACGTTAGAGGTTTTTCTGGTTCCTCATGGGCTTAACGCAGACCCGTTCAGACGTGTCTGCCCTCAGCCTCAAGGAGGAAGTTAGACAGAATCTATGTTATGGTCCCAAGGAAAAATGCAAAAATATTTCAGTTAAACTGAGTTTTGTTGCATGCAAGACTGGTCATCCTTCTGCTTTAATACAAAGAGTGCAGTCTCCTAGGACTACACACCCCAGGATTAAACTGCACTCCACGCCCAAATGCTGGAGCAAATCAAAACATTGCGTATGAAATAATGAACACGGGAGAGCAAAAAAAAAAAAAACGCTCCTCTTCTAACTGGTGGGTGTGTGTATCTTAGGTGCGTCTGGACCAGGATGAGGAGGTGAAACAACTGAGCCAGTTGAGGGATTCTCTTAGATCGTTTCTTCAAGTGGAGGGGAAAGAGGTATTTGTATTCATAATACACCATTATTATATCCATTACATCAGTCAAAATACCTGTAGATCTTCAGTCACACCGTATCAGTGTACAAACTAAATATATGCTCTAGAAGGTCGAGCAGCACCTGGGTTTAATTGCTAGCCGAGTGGATTAATTTCTTTTGCAACAATTGTTTTATATTGTTTTAAGTTTTCATGAGCTGGCATGAAACCTTTGAAATAGTCCTCAAACCCTGTTTGTATCCCAGGAGTACCTGAACAGGAAGAACTCTGGCAATGGGTATAGTATCCACCAGCCACAGGGCAACAAGAAGTATGGGACAGAGAAATCTGGCTTCTTGCTCAAGAAGAGCGACGGGTGCGTAAAAGCATTAGTTACAGTGTCCAGATGTCAGGTTCCAAGACTTTTAGACATGAATATTGTGATATAAACCTTATTAATAAGCAGCAATATGTCCTAGTTCAATAGGTAAAGCATTTTTGTTACTAAAGAAGTTGAGAGTTTACACAAAATTGTCTGTTCATGTTTTAACAAAGAACATTTTAGATATTACTCTCTAATGATGACAAGGGTAGCAGTGATCACAGCTGGATAAGGAGTAAGCAACTAAGGCATGGAGAGGCAAAGGGGGGAACTTAAACTTGGTCTACCCCAGCTGGTCCTCATTATTGTGAGATGAAGATTCAAGCAGGGGCCCCTTCTGTGGAACTTATTGGCAGGCTGGCTGACAGAGCGGATCCAGCTTTTGTGTCATGCACATGTACACACACAGACGGCTGTGTGAAAAGGAAAGAGGATGTGGTTCAGTAGGGCGAATGGGAGACTTGAAGAAAGTAAACTTTCCTCAGGCCACTGGCACAAAGCAGAACATGTCCTCAGCCGTTTTTCCTGATTCAGTCAAGATAATGAAAACAAGACAGAAGCACTGTGAATGGAAGTAAGCTGGGCCAGCACAGTGTGTCGCTCCTTGTTACACAAACCAGGGGTGCATGTTCATTAACTGCACAGGATGGATCCAGGTTGATCAGTGATGTATTCATAGTGTGATCTGTACGAATTCTGATTGTATTTTCTTTCTTATGTTGTGTATTTTTGGTGGTATTTTATCCTGTAGGATCAGGAAGGTGTGGCAAAAGAGGAAGTGTGGAGTCAAATTTGGCTGCCTGACCATTTCCCACAGTACGGTGAGGACACAGGCTAAACTGTCTGCAAGCATCTGTTAATTGAATTCTGTTCAGTTTTTCAAATACATACTGACACAAGTGTTTGCATCTGTCTTCAGATCAACCGACCACCAGCCAAGTTGAACCTACTGACCTGTCAGGTGCGACCAAACCCAGAGGACAGGAGGACCTTCGACCTGGTCACTCGTAGGTTCATTCCTAAGCCTTGACCCTTACACTTTACCCTTAACATTTCATCTCTAAAGAATCTAAACAGTCATCTGCAATGCAGCTGTGTTGTTTATTTGGTCCCCACATGTAATATAAATTGAGATCATAACACATGTACTTGATGAATGCCAGAGATTCCTTATAATTTATCTGAAGCTTTGTGACAAAAAACAGGATGTTTATTATGCTTGTTTTATGCCAATTGTAGTCATGCAACCTTTATTTCTACTCTCCTGCTTTGGCTTTAAAAATTCTTCACTCCATCTTCTGTAGGGTAATTAATTTTTAAGATCCACTGAGAGTATCTATCAATTTGTCCTTCTCCATAGATAATCGGACATACCATTTCCAGGCAGAAGATGATCAGGAATGTATGATGTAAGCACTGAAACTACTGTAGACTGCACATTGGCTTTATTCACTTCCTTATCTCATGTATTTTTTTTCATTCTGTAAGCAAGTTGTTACATGCTATGCACTTATTTGAGCTTAGGTCTGCATGTGAAAGAAGCTGCACAGTGATTGCCCTGTCAAAGAAGAGATGTGTATTAAAATGGAAGAATAGAAAGACAAGGTTTGTTTAGTAAAATGGAGGAGTATACAACTGGTCCTGTATGCAGTGATGGACAATCAGGGCTGCCAACAGACTAAAAGGAAGGGAAACTAAAGGATGCAGACAGAAAAAGCTGTGTTGTGGACACTCTGTGGCCCAGCTGGTGCTGGGTGGGACATTTCTTTCTATCCAGCAAGCAAGAGAACATTGTGTGTTGTGATGTGGTGTTAGACAGAGGTACATGCAGGGTTTTTGTCCCTGCACTTCCCATGTGTGTGGCCCTCCAGTCAGACTCTTTGATGTAATGTGCAAAGAGAAAGAGAAATGGTTAGTACAGGAAAGTACTGAAGCTTCAGAACTGAAAGACACAAAGCTCAATATGAATCTGGGCGGTAGATAATTCATGAAACTGAGAAAGTTAGATTAATGATGACTTATCAGTAGACAGCAAAGCAGAAACACCTGCAAAGCACATGTTGGACTAGTTTTAGTCTTCTGAGGAAAAGACCGAACTGATCATTCCTTTGGTTTCACTTGGTGTTACCTGTGATGCGACAGACCTTGTGAACACTTTATATATGTGTGTCTGTGTGTTAGCTGGGTGTCAGTACTGCAGAACAGTAAGGAGGAGGCCTTGAACACAGCGCTGGGAGGAGACCAGCTCCACCTGCAGGACAGCGGGCTTCAGGAACTTTCTCGAGCTGTCATTGCAGAGCTTCGACATATGCCTGGCAACGAGGCTTGTGCTGACTGTGGGGCTCCAGGTTGGCCAGTCATTGCTGTTGTTGATAAATGTGGAATTAAATGTTGGAATATATCCTGGACATGACCTGATTAATAACTGCAAATATCAATTCAAACTTTTTATTTACTTTTGAGTGAAGATCGTGTTTCCCTAACAATCCCAGTCTGTTTGCTTTTTTTGCTCTGTGTATCTCAGATCCAACATGGCTGTCGATGAATCTGGGCATTCTGACCTGTATAGAGTGCTCTGGCATCCACAGAGAGCTGGGTGTCCACTACTCTAGGATCCAGTCTCTCACTCTGGACCTGCTGAGCACCTCTGAGCTCTTGGTACAAAATGCACACATGGAATCACACAGTACCCCACAGACACAATGCTGGTGGATATTCTGTTGTCAGGATGTCTTAGTTTCAGACATGTACCTGTCTAAATTTCACTGATGTGCCTTTATGTCTGCATTGCGTCTCTCCAGTTGGCTGTCAGTATCGGCAACATCAGATTCAATGATATCATGGAGGCAGGCCTTCCAAATGACTCTGTCAAACCACTGCCACAAAGTGATATGTGAGTCCCTGATATCATTTGAATCAAAAATCTCAATGTTCAGAAACCATTTTTATGTTTGTATTGTGCTTTATTTTTCATTAACTGCTTCCTTTAAAACCAGCAATGCCAGAAAGGAGTACATCGTGGCGAAGTACGCAGAGCGTCGGTATGTCCTCCGTAGAGAAGATGCAGATCCCAGCCGACTCTACGATGCTGTGAAGAGCCGTGACCTCACTTCTCTTCTGCAGCTCTACGCTGAGGGAGCAGACTTGGCCAAACCACTCATTCTGCCTGATGGACAGGTGAATATAATTTACACCCACAAATGAATTTCCACACCAGCAATTTCTTCCAGAAATGTGTCCTGTTAGGGTGTGAATGGATGATTAAAAAAATAAAAATTGTGACAAACTGAAGCTCTAACATTCCCGTAGATGTCATGCATTTAGTTTGAATGACAGCTGCACCATGACAAAGTCGCCCACCTGGCTTTTTCTGCCAATTTGGAACTGTGGATAAAACAGTTAACATGACACTCATCTTGATGTTAAGAAAATATGATGACATACAGTATGTGGGAGGCGTGTGGATAGTTAGACTATGACAAGCATGTGTTAATTGTCTTCCTGTGTGCATGTTTCATGTGGGTGTGTAGCCAGAGGCCCTCCATTCTCATTTGCCCTCTAATTCAGTCTTTCCCTCATCTCTCCTTATTCTCTCGTCTCATTTCCTCCACCTCTGCTCTCTCTTTCCAATGCTTCGTCATCTTTTCTTTAATCATGTTCCACCTTCCTGTTACATGCTTCCTGCTCAACATTAGCAGTGTGTGTAAATATGGATGACTTAAATAGGAGTATGTGTGTGTGTGTGTTTGTGCTAGTTGACCCTCATTTATTGTTACAGCTTTTAGGTCAAAGCTAATATCTCCTGAGACCAAGCTCATCCAATTACACATACAATGCTTTTTCTTCCTTCTGCTCCTCCTTTTGCTTAAAGCTGTAGGATTTTTTTTTTTTTTTTTTTTTTTTTTTACTTTTTAACACACAAACACAAAATGATTTGTTGCACAATCAACCTCTGACATTAACCTCAGCAGCATTCTTGTCACTTGCCTTTAGACCTGATTTTCAGGTACAAAATGCAGCCACTTAAGGCCAATGACTCTGTGGTCTTGGCAAAAATATTCTGTGCAAATGGGAAATCTGAAATTTGTATTCTTTTCTTCCCATTTAAGGGGATTAAAGAGACAGCTCTGCACCTTGCTGTACGTCTGGAGGAAAGAAGCTCTCTGTCGCTGGTGGATTTCCTCTGCCAGAACAGGTCAGACAAGTAATCAAGTGCAGTTTGTATCTCTCTTGTGTGAAGAGGTTTAATCTTTTGGCCAGTTGTGTTAGACTTAACTGGTATTGTTAAACACCATCTGTCTATTCTGTATGGTCACTCTACAGCAACTGTCTGGAGAAGAGAACATCAGAAGGAAACACAGCCCTTCACTACAGCATTCTACATCACAAACCTGAGTCTCTCAAGTTACTGCTAAAAGCGAAGGCAGCTCTACAAACAGGTAGTGTTAACTCTGTTTACTGTATTTATCTCTCACACAGTGCAATCAGCTCTTAAAATATTTATTTTATACATCTTTTGTAGTGAACTTGGCAGGAGAGACGGCCCTAGATGCTGCACGGAGGCTGCAGCATACACAATGTGTCGAGCTGGTGAGACCCCACGTTCCATCTTTCATTTGGACTCTTTTAATTCACGTTCAAAGAACACACACACTAAAGACATAAGTTTAACCAAGGAATCAAGTTGCAACATAAAAATACCTACCAGAAAGCCAATCCAGAATCAAAACAAAACAGTTTCCACAACTGGAAATACTACCTTAAAATAACTCCCTGTGCAGCAAAGCTCAACTAAGGACTCACTCCCAGGACAAAGAATCTTCTCCTCATCAGGTCCCAGTGTGGATCATTTGTAAACTGATTTTATTTTCTTACCAGCCATCTGCCTCCTGGTATAATATCCTGTTTGTGCATAACCATGTATTGCACTCTTAGTGTGTAGCAGCTAGCACAGAACATTGCCCTAAAATTCACTATTCGCTTTTACTGATTGTATTAATTATAAGCTGGCTTATGTTGTCATTTATACTCCTTTTTCCTTAGGGTCCAGTATTTCCTTTTTTCATGGAACCTTTGACTTAAACATTAAAATACTTGTACTTACCTGCACTTCAAAACCAAAGGCTGCGAGCCAAGAGCAGCCAAAAAGCAGAAACTAAACCAACAAAAGCTGAAATACAATTGGCTTGACAGAGCCAAGTATACAGTTACTGCATCATCGTTGATCCCAGCTTTTGTGGGTTTTACTGGATAAAAGCATGAGCATTGAGTGATTGTGCTCCTGTGTTTTAGTTGGAGTTGGCCCAGAATGGGAAGTTTAACTCTCAGATTCATGTGGAGTTCATGTGGGAGACTCCGTCTCAGGAGCTCTATGACAGTGAGGATGACCTGGATGAGAAGGTAAACACCACAATACACTCACCTGGCTAGTTTCTTTACCGGTTTTGTCTGTTGACCAAAAAAGCTTTTACAAAGATTGTAAATCTTAGGGGTTTTCCACTGTAGACTCCTCTACTAGTGTGGAAAAGATAAAAAAAAAGGTAAAGCAACTCTTGATTTTGAAACCTTCTGCTTTCTTCCAGGTGAGCCCGTTATCCAAAAACTGTCCTCCGCCGTCCTCCAGTGGAGGCAGCGGTACTGCTCTGGCTCGCTGGAGTTCAGCTAATGGCGCCAATGCTAGTACAGGCAGCCGGCCTTGTCAGCCTTATGAGAATCTAGATTTCCTATACAGAAATCCTCCTGCCAACAGCTCACCTTCTGGAGCATCAGGACCACCACCCCCACTGCCAGCTAAATCCATCCAAAGAGGTGAGTTACTATACAAGGTTTATACCCTAACTACTCCTCAGTCACCTCTGAAAACTTTATCAAAAATAAGATAGTTAACATAGAACTAAGAAATCATCATTATAAATCTTAAACATAAAAGGCACAGCTTGCTTTACTCCAAAGAGGGTGTAGGGATGAATTCATTACCCTTCTACCCAGTCATACTACTGGTCTCATATTTAAATAGGCACGCTAACCCTGTAAAGCCTGACACATAAATAGTCAGAACATTCAAATTTTTTGGAACTGAGATGTTTATTAAACCTTTTAACAAAATCCAAAAGAAAATTCTAGATTCAAAATTTTTATTTGCCATTTAAGCATAGACAGTCCAGGCATATAGGAATAAATGTGCCATATTTTTTTGTTATCACATTTGATGCATGGGGCAATTTTTATTTGCTCAGGTGGTTAAAACCCCGCCTGAGCCCGTGCAAATAAGAATTTAATTTTCACTTTAGAACTTAACATACCACACTGCTTTATGAATGAATTTAATTCAATTAATGCTGGTTTTATCAGTAAGATGTGCAATGGTGCTCTTTATCTTTTTCATTTGTTTCCCCCTCTGCAGGTCGCTCAGACCCCCAGATTTCAGTCACAAAACAGGAAGGAACCCCTATTCCAAGACGCTGTTCTAATCCGGCTTCACACTCCTCTAGTTCCCAGACACAGGCACGACACAGCCCTCCTTCACCCAGCACAGAGAACCAAGTACAAGGTAGGAGACGCACCAAGTCTCCTCACAGACAGGGAGGTCTGCTCAAGGGACAGAGGCAGACCTGGGAGGGACCTGGTGCTAGTTCCGGTTCTCAAAGCAGTGCCATGCCAGCATCCTCTCAGAATCACATGGGACCTGTCAGGTAAGACAGACCGGTTATAACATGTTTACACATATCTGTTGACACACTTTAGCAAACATGTGTCTTGTGTGAAAAGGGTCACTGAAAGGATGTGAGTCAAGTAGAAACTTAAACTTTAAATATCACTATGTCCTAAACTAGCCTTTGGGGTCACTTTAATGCAACACAGATGGAAATGATTATCAAGCTCACCTCAGTTTTGAAAGTGACTCCACAGCGATCTTGTTTGATTAGTGTAATTTCATGTTACTCCTGCTTCGCTGTCCAGTTCAGAGAAGACCACGTCGTATCGTCGGACCAACAGTGGAGGAGGCAGCCAGGGGAAATGTGTTGCGTTGTCTCCCAGCTGTGTAGGCAGCCAGGAGGAGCTGTACTGCAGTTTAGTGGGGAATAGTCCAGGCCTCCCCCCAGCTCCTGCTCCTGCTCCAGCCCCATCCCCAACATCCTCCTCT
>NW_018127893.1:3821016-3839568 GCF_001952655.1 Monopterus albus | reverse complement strand
TAAGGTCTCCATGTCACAGTCTTCAATTTTAGAAGACTACTTTTTTATTTGGAGTGGGAAAAGGCCTTGGAGTTCTCACAGCCAAAATACATTTTCTGTTGTCACACAAATATATTACATGTCTCCTCCAGGTTTCTGGCAGCAGACCACATCAGAAGCGTGTCAAGGCTTTAGTGGACTGCCGAACAGTCAGTTCTGAGCAGCTTGCCTTTCACAAAGATGAAATCATTGTAGTTACAGCCACTAATGACCCCCACTGGTGGGTAAGTACAACTACAACCTCTTGCTTTCATTTCGGTCCACTGCTGTTTAATTTGAAGGATTTCACTTGAATTTGTAAAGTGAAATACACTCACCAGCCACCCTATTAGTTACTCCTGTACAATTGTATGCACATCAATGCAACATTTCCACCTTAATACGTGTTTATAAAGCTCAAAATGTTTGTTTTTGGTGAAATTGTCAAATGTATAATATGTTTAATTGAGGTCATAGTTCAATGTGGTGTTGTACTGGACTACATTATATTCAGAGGTGTCTCTATATTGTTGCCCTCCACAGTTACATAGATGATGGCCAGAATATTAGGAACACCTCTGAATAAACTATTACAATTATACATTTGACCATTTCACCCCAAAACATTTTGAGCTTCATGAACACAGATATTCAGGTGGAAATGTTGCATTGGCGTGCATACAATTGTACAGATGTACCTAATAAAGTGGCTGGTGAGTGCACTCACTGAGTTGGCAGTTTTTATGTGCACCAAGATTAAAAACTACATTCTGCTACAAGAATCCTCCTTTCATGAAGGTGATAATGTTCAGGGTTTTTTTTGTTGTTGTAGTGTGTTGATTCAACTGTATGGTAAGTTTTGGAAGATGCTGTTAAACTGTACTGCATTTTCCTGACAGGTGTTTCTATTATTTTGTCCACCCTATTTATATTGAGGCTTGGCTAAATAAAAAAAAATGTCTCAGCATCATGCAGTACACAATCAACAGCCATACAGTTGAATCAAAAACTGCACCTCATCTCCTACAGCAGCGTACGTAAACACATTGCATTCCAAAAAAACAAGGATTTTTTTTTTTTATTACAAGATCTCGATCTCTTTTTGATGTAGCATATATTCTTGTTGTATTTACTACTATTTATCCATCTACTAGACTTTATATTGTGCAGCATTCATTGTGGACAGCAAAGTAAGAATTTCATTGAGCAGGGAAACAAATGTTTCCTTAAACACTGACTTAATTGTGAGAAAATGCCGGGGTTGGAATGCTACAGAACTTGCCTGAAAGTCATCAGGATTTAACAAATTCTTTAGTATTACAATAATTCAGTACATCCACAACTACATGAAAAAGTGAACTGTTAATAGCTACAGTGCCTGACCACATTATAGTCACACCTGTACAATTGTACTGTATGCAGTTCAGTACAACAGTTCCACATTAACATCTGTTGTTTATGAGGCTCAGGATGAGAGAGAGAACGAGAGAGAGAGAGAGAGAACGAGAGAGAGAGAACGAGAGAGAACATAGTTTAAGGTGGTGTTGTACTGGGCTACATTATCGGGGTGGCTGTGGCTCACGAGGTAGGGCAGGCGGCTCCTGACCCCGGTGTGTGAATGGGTGAATGGTGTATGATCTCCTGTAAAGCGCTTTGGATAAAAGCGCTATATAAATACAGTCCATTTACCATTTACCATTATATTCAGAGGTGTTCCTAATATTTTGACCCTCATGTATGTAGCTGGAGAGAACAAAAATATAGACACCTCTAAATATATAGTCTAATACAACACCACCTTTAACTATGACCTCAATAATAATAAGCATATTAGGCAATCATCGTTCATTACAAAGTCAGTTCTGTGCAGTGTTTCCCTACTGAGATGTGTCGAGATGACAGTTTTACCTCATGGGACAACATCCTGTAGAGCTCTTCTTTCAAGATGGCCAGCCTCTCTCTGTCTGTGCTGTCCACCACCAGGATGATGAACTGCAGAGCAGGAGACAAGCGTCACTCTGAGCAACCTCTTTTCAAAAGACATTTAAAACAATAAAACGCAACACAGCGGTCAGGCACTTCCAGGCCAAGAGCCTCACAATGGCTACTAGTGACTGCTATGCTAATAATTTGAAAGAGACAGCGTGACCCTGTATATAGAAAATAAGCCATAATTACGAGAGAAGATCCTCCAATTTTTTTTTTCCTTTGATGGATACTACAAGGTTCTGATCTCATAATTATGGGATCTTTTCTCTGAATTACATGACAGCAAGTCAAAATTATGAGAAAAGATTTCATAATTATGAGATCAGGAACTCCGGATCTCAAAATAATGCGGAAACATTAAGTCATAACTCCTGTTAACAGATACAAACTTTGACAAAAAACAGGAAGTATAGGCTATGTAATGTTGCCGTTCATACAGTGTTACAATGTGGGTTCCAATTTGGGCACCATTTTTAGCCTAGGCTATATTTATTTACATTTTGGAACCAGTGACGTGCGGTCAGGTGAGGCAGAGCCTCCCCTGTCAATCTTGAAAAGAAAAAAAAAAAAGTTAACCATAAAATATTATAAATGTTAATATTTGTCGGCTGGTGTGTGTTGTAGGCCCTTTTGCCGTTCTAATCCGATGTTGAAGGAATTTTTTTTCAATAAAGAATAGCAGAATTTCCATATGTCCCGTTCAAATACATGGAGGAGATGCGCGATGAGGCAGCACTTTGCTGTGCCTCTCGGTGGATCGTGTAATCCTCACAAACTGTATGCGATGCAAATAGTGTGTCGCTGTCCCTCTATATATCGCAAATAAAATGCTTTCAAACACTCTGATTATATGCTCTGCCTTGCCATAATCTGGATAATGTATAAAATGTAGTTCTGCAACGTGTTTAGGCTCACAAATTAACCATAAAACCCAGTAAAAAAGTTACTCAGTGAGGCAAACGGTACACCTGCCTCAAGGCCACATTGTCTGTTAACAGACAATTTGTTAACGGTTCATTTGTATTTGCAAATCTGACTGTAAAAGAGTTAGTGCCTCACCAGCTGTCAGCCTCACCGCACGTCACTGTTTGGAACACTAAGCACACCAAATTATCTATTGGTAATTCATTTTGTGATATACTGTTGGATGTGCTATCAGAATTACAGAAATGCTGAAGAAATCTTAAAAACCCAATGTTTCTGAAGCTTTCCAACTCCTGCTCAGTACATGTAATGATTCAGTGTAGACGGCATCTTCGAAGCCCCTTCTCAGCCTGTATTTCTTTGTTTATGGAACACTAGGTATGCCGAATTAGCTATGAACAGTTGACTTTTGCTATGCACTACTGTATACTAAAGAATTTGTTCAAACCTGATGATTTTCCGAGAAGTTCTCCAGCATTCCAACCCTTGCATTATCTCCTGTTTATGACAGAAAGATCTTGTAATTATGAGATAGAAAATCAGGGTTTTTTTCCCTTTGGAGAGTGCAATTCATTTCCATAATCTCCCTCAGAGAGGGAGGATTTATTGCAGCACCAACAAATCCTCCAGCCTAAATGACAGTGTACACCACTTGTCCTTGCAGCAGCGTGTGCTCCAGACCTGTCACTGTGGAAACAATCAAACACACTTATGAGTATTGAATCATCAATGTTTCATTAAGCTTAGGCATAAAAATTACTTAAGTTTAAACATAAACACTGTTGGTTAATGTTTATCTAGGTGAACCTAAACACCTTCCAACTGAGTGTAAAGTATGGACTTCTCATACATGTTCATCTCAAAAATATGTTATTCCAGGTTGGCCACATAGAGGGGGACCCGTCCAGGAGTGGAACATTTCCTGTCAACTATGTGCACAAACTCTGACTGAAGGGACATGGAAATATCAAAGCACTGTATGGTATCGTGCTAAAGGAGCTGAACCAACAGGGGGTGCTTACTGGAACCCAACAATCATCACACAGTGGAATTTTACTTACGGGGGGAGGACAGTGTTATTCTGCTGGATTCATCTCAAACTAGAGGAGGGGTTTGCCAAGATATACCTGGGGAAGAGAGACTGCTTTACCTCTGTTGGTCTGTCCTTGGTTTAACTGCTGCATGTTTCGACACTTGTCTACAACCACAAACCACTGTTAATAGGTACTAATTCATTTGTGGGGGACTAGAAACTGCTCTAATGTCCCTTTAACCATTAATAAATACAGAATAGTGCAGGTGTTTAAATCATCTATACTAATCTAGGGTTTGTACCTAGAGGCAGTACGTACCTGCAGGGCAAACCCTTTAAGGCACTTTAAACACAATGAGAAGAAATCATCTGAAGAGTTAGCAGAGCTAACAACATCTACCTAGCCAGCTTGTTCTGCACAGATACTGTTTTTACTAAAGCACAGTGCATAGAGACTTGGATGTGAGGTTCAAACCTGCCCAAAGTCTGTTGCAGCCTGCCCCAGGATCCCAGGAGTGGCTCTGTGCCCGCCCGTCTGTCTCCAACACAGCATCAGGCATCTGGGCAGCTCAAGGGGAGATCGAAACTTCAGCTCAGCCATAGCCTACTGTCTGCACAGAGTGGGGGATCCAGTTTCTTCTGGCTCCGGGCATCCGTCTCTGGCGATCCTGGAATAACACTGGTGTGTTAGAAAAAATAATCTATTCTACCAGGAAATAGCACTTAAATAAGACACTGTAGGCCCATGTATCACAGCAGAGCTATGCAAGCACACTTGCACTTACCATATACAGATGAACTTCAGGATTTAGGAACCTTTAGAGAAGGAAGAGTTGAGAGGGAGGGGTGTAGCTGCTCCACTTTTTATACCAGTAACAAATACCTAAATGCAACACATTTCACTGCAGTTCCTACAGTATATATACTTGTCTATGTCCACCAATGTACAGCACGTCACATTTTGTAATATGCATTATAAACGGTTGTATCAATACAGAGAGTGTTACTTCAGATTGGTAATTTGATGTCCTCTGGCTTGTCATGTCTGTGTTCTGGTTCATTGCTTGTCTAAATGACTGTCGGGGGGGTAAAGAAGGGAACACAGACAGTTGCATAATCAGTGTCTCACTATACTGAAAACAAAGACGGTGATCAGTAAAGGCTGGTAGCAGGTGTTCACCCCCTTTTCATTGAATTTTAACAAGGTTTGTTTTGCTTGTCACTGTTTCTACTGATGATTAAGCAAACAAATTATGAGACAGGCGTGTTATCAGATGTGCGAGGTAGTGAATTATTAAGGCACAGTGAACTAAGGCACAGTCCCAGGTATTAGACCCCAAATCAGCTCTGTTCAATGTAAGCAGTAGTAAATTTGCTCATTTTAGTGAGTATATTTATAACATACACATAAAACATGTTTAATAAAAGTGCCATATAGTGCAAATTAAGTGGTCTTTATGTGGCATTGTGTGCCTGGCTCAAGCTAGAGAACAAAAAATGCAAACTAATTTATGATCTTTAGTAACATACATGTAGAATGTACGAATAGCAAAATGTTGAAAAGTTCACTTGTCACTTACTCTTACGCTATGGAAAATTGAAATATCTTCCTGATGTGCCTTCCAAGTCACAGCATTGTTAAGTTACGTATTTATATATAGCAGTTCAATTTCAAAATTGTTCAGCATTCCTTAAAAAAAAAAAGACAGCATTGCTAAATATCTCCCTTCCTCTCTCCTGGCAGTTTTCTCTGCAGCCTCCTACCAGCCTCATTTAGTCTCCATCTGGATGTTACTAAGCCCTGACCTTCTGTCCTGAAACCAGCATGATGAAATTCCAACTTACATAACCAGCCACCTCGCTAACAGCCTGAATAATAATGCTGCACATCAGGCTCTGTTTTCCTCTGCCAACTGAGTAACCCATTCATACTCCATTAGGCCTGTGTGCCTGTACTAATGGATACACTGTATACAAGAAGCACCGTCTGTGCTTGTGTCTGTCATCCATTTAAGGTGTATTTACACATACACACAGACACTACACAAATATAATTTCGTGCAAAATAGTAATCCTCATACTGCAGAGTAAGGCCTGCATTATTAATCTGTAGATTTTTAGCATTCCTGGGTGGAAGAGAAGAATTGCTTTGTTTCATTATTAGATTATTTAAAGAATGTCAAGTTTGTATGCATCATGGTATGTAATCTCCAAAAATAAATAGAGGATATTCTAACTTTCAAATACCCTAGATGTTAAGACTTGCCTGTCTACAAATCCACTGGGCAATGCCTTTTCATTAAGTGAACAGCAAAGAGCATCATCTTAATGTAGCTTCACAAACCCTTCCTTAAAGAATGAGCACTGCCCAGCCACTTTAATAGTCACACCTGTGCAAATGTATGCACTTCAGTGCAACATTTCCACCTCAACATCTGTGTTTGAGGCTCAAAATGTTTTTGTTAAAATTGTCATAAATGTATAAATTCAGTTATATGTTTATTATTGAGGCGATAGTTAAAGGTGGTGTAGTACTGGACTACATTATATTCAGAGATGTTCCTAATATTCTGACCCTCATGTATTTAACTGGGGGGGGGGCACCTCTGAATATAAATGTAGTCCAACACCACCTTGAACTATGACCTCAATTATAAATATATAATGGAATTTATAAATTTGACAATTTCACCAAAAACAAAAATGTTGAGCTTCATAAACACAGATGTTAAGGTGGAAGTGTTGCACTGAATTACATACGAATGTTCCTAATAAAGTGGCCGGTGA
Source organism: Monopterus albus (assembly GCF_001952655.1). Lineage (NCBI taxonomy): Eukaryota > Metazoa > Chordata > Actinopteri > Synbranchiformes > Synbranchidae > Monopterus > Monopterus albus. The sequence goes on along the minus strand of NW_018127893.1, from coordinate 3,832,817 downwards.
GTGTATCTTTTAGTAATTCCACCCTTCCATCTCATCACAGGATTATCTGGCTGACCTGCAGTCAAGGAAAAGTTGTATGCCGATCAGTTACTACACTACCATGCTACTCTGCCGCACGGTGACACTAACAGTTCTTAGACCTCCCACATAACTGCAAAGGATGCAATATTTAAAGATCCCACCTGATTAATGAACACTTCATGTTAATTTCCAGCAGAATGTCAAAAGAGAGCTCCCAGTTTAAGATTTTCTCTCCAGCCTGAGACAAGAAAAAGAAAGATCAATTCTTTGCAATATTTTAGTTTATTCAGTCTATCTTACAAAACCTGACAATGCTCAGTGTCTTTTAATATGTAGTACATTGTAGCTATGTGTTAAGTAAATGATAGTTTCTAAATGAAATAAGTGGTAGCAAATTTAAGCAGAACATTCATTCTCTCAACCATAAATCTGTCAAATATTATTGGCATAAGGCTCCATAATAATGCAAATAGCTTAGAACTGAAAAAAAAAATGCTGTTACTAAGCATAGAAAATCTCAACTTACCATTTTTGCTAAGAATATACAGCTCTCAGTCAAAAATATGATAGTGAATAATGTAATTAACACCTGATTTAGAAAAAAAAAAAACTAAGTTGTATGCTTAGATCACCAGAACATGAATGCATACTGTACCACATCACATTAGCAAAACATTAAAACAATAAATAAATGTCAGAGAGGTGGTTTTGGACCTGTGGTTGACCAGCATTTGTCTCAATAAAGGGCTGTGTTAGCTGTAGTTGTAGATCCCAGGTCTCCAAATGTTTTGATTTGGGATTTGTGGGTCAAAATCTTTTGTATCAAAATATCACCAGACCTTAAATATAATTTCATGTACAGTACACTAGCTGAATACAAGAGGATTATTGCCAGTCACAGGTTCAAAAAAGAAAGATGCCATTAGACAGAATATTCAGAGTTCAGGGGGAAAAAAGTAAAAATTAACATTACATTCATTCTGCAACTGGGCCCAGAGATCTTTGGGAGATGTAGTTTTCTTTTTCATTCATAGAAACACACAAAACTGCAGTCCCACAACAATAGATGACTAGTGTTTTTTTCTTCTTCTTCTGTCCAGTTAATTATGTTTCTGGATCAGGGCTATGATGGACAGGGCTCACACCTTCATCATCACTGTCATTACTGTAATTGCTAATGCACAAACATTGCATAAGGCATAGAAAAAAGTATAGGCCAGCTGTATTTTCAGTTATAACTCTAGCTATATACATAGGACCATGAATACGTTGGCCTATGACTTTTATTCTGTATAAGCATTCTGTTAGCAACAGTTTTAGCTGAATATCATTCAGTATAGATGTACACAAAGATGGCAAGTAATAGTTCCCTCATATAGAGTTGGTCAACATTCAGTGATAAGGTCATCATGGCTATCTGAAAGCTGGGAACATTTTCTCAGCTTAAAGGGGTACTCCAGCGATTTGGTACTGTAGGACTATAAAAGTGGGGGACTCAAGAGGAACAAATAAATAAAATTTAAACTGAAGCAGCACATATCCTAATCTTGAGTCCTTAATATAGGTAAAGCTCCAGAAATGCTGAATCCTATATTTCCCATAATGCAAGTGGATAGCATCTTTCATTAAACCTCATCTTCTAATTGTGCACTTCTTTCAAACCTCTCGTGCTTAGTTTGTAATACAATGGCCCTAATGACAGCACTATTACAACCTTGGTTACATTCAGACCTTTGAATGCTCCTTCATAAGTCACAGAAGACCTTTATACATCTGTTTTCATACAATGAGTGGTACTCTCCATTATATTTAAACTAAACTTTAATGTATAAAATCTGTCGAGGTTCCCTCATTGCTGTACATTTGGACCAACTGGTCACTGAAGCCCTTATAGTCAAAGCTAATCCTTCTAATTGAATTGCATCAGCCTATATTATTAAACTCATACATTTAGCCATCTAATTTCACACACACCATGTTTGCCCCGCAGGGTCCCTGATGTATGCAGCCTGGTCTCCGAGCAACACATCACTTTCTTCTTTCTAAATAAAAACATCTCAAATGATACAGCATCTCAGTTTTCTTTGCAGCTAGGAGGCAGTTGACATTGTAATATCCAAGTGCACATGATGACTCTATGGAAACCTACTGAGCAATTACACAGTCAAAGCATGTGCCTCGCTTGTCAACTGTTCTTCAGTGAACTCATTTTTTGCAAACAGTAACATCAGGGATTCTGAAATTTTAGAAATACCTTTCTGTTCTTTTGGAAAGTAGCACACAAATGACAAACATGCACTCAAGTCACTGTACAAGTTTGCTGCTCTGAGACCAACTGCCTGCCTCTTTGTCACAACATTCAAATGACAAAAATAGCTATCCCTGGGGCTGTGCACACACACACACCTGAAAAAGGAGACTGGTAGAATAAAGGAATACAAAAGATACTTAATCATTTCCTAATCCACAGAGAAGAGAAATGGGAGTAAGGAAAAGAAGAACTGGGCCAAAAAATGAGAGATCTACAAGTTGTAATTAGGTCATCCACTCATATGGGACAACATAATTAACAAATTAACCAAATTGCTTTGGCTTTCATATACAAACCGGAAATAAAAACATATTGTCCAAACTTCCTTACATTTACAAATGGATTGGAATTACACGATACCAGTGAGGCTGTTGCTGTACAAACTACACACTATAGTGGTGACATTCTAGGGGGCGGAATTGCAACATTAAATAGCGTGCCATTATCACATTCAGCATCGCCACACAATCGGCAAACAGTGATGGCCTACTTTAGCTTTCCTTGCTAACACATGCATGGCTTAACTTAAGTTTTTTTTTTTCAGCAGGTTCAACAACAAGCTTCTATCAGTAATATTTGACTACATATCCAGTTCTAATTCATTTTAATACAGCAGAAATGTAAAATTTTCAAGGCAATTCTACAGCAGCCAGGTAGTGTTGTAGTTACAGTACTCTGCTGGATACATTCTGTACATTTATGGAAGTGGATTTAGGATCGGGAGCTGAGTGGTTGCTAGGTGACTGGATAAAATGAGGCTACAGGTGGAACTGTCCCAGCGTGAACTCCTCTCTTGCTTTTCCTTGTTTCATGCTGTCAAAAACAGGGGCTGTGGTCGTAGACGGATGGTCACAGAGAAGCCAAGGCACAATGTCTTAGCCATCTAAATTCCATCCTTTGTACATTTCCTCTCTTACATTTCTTGCTTCTGTACTGCATATAACAGTACAGAATGGCATAACAGGTCTTATATAACAGTGCCGCAATCCCTATCATAGGTTCATCTCTATCTGTTCTCATTTACTGCCCTTCACTCCTCTTCTAATAAGCTCAAAAGGCAGACAGTGCAATGCTTCTCTCATTCTCATCTCCTTTTCTTTTCCCTCTTACACCAGCTTCTTAGCATTACATAATCCTCATTGGCTTGTCATTCAAAGCTCTTGTTGCCTCACAGGCCAGTCTGAGCCTCTCCTCCAACATCACCAGTGGGGTGGGGGAGTCATGTACCATGGCTTCAATAAGCAATCTCTCCTGTGCAAGCCCAACACCACACCAAACTGTGAGCAAAGTATGAGAAAATAATGAAATCCTGTACACATTGCTCTGTTATTGGCTTGAATTGTTTTCTAGTCAAAAACTGCCTCAGAAATGCAATGAACAGAAAACTCCTTACTAGCATTTGTGATTAGTGTAGGCACTCTAAAGACCTGGAGGGCCAGCCTCAGGATACAAGAGCAGAAAGGTGGAAACAGAGCAGCAGTGTCCATGAGTGATAGCTAAAGAATGGAGGTCTTTCCTCCTGTTTAGGTCAAGCGCATTTCTAAAGCAATGATGAAAATGGAAGCCTCTAGCGCCCTATTTGAGCTTCATAGACCAGGGGAGGCACGTGCGGAGTCCCAGCATGGAAGAGAAGACGATGGTGGGTCGATGTTTTTTGAACCTCGGGCCTTTCTTCAGCCGCTGGCTGTTTTCAGCCACGTAGAGCTCCCCCTGCTGGGCTGCACTAGCTATCCGTGACACCAGCTCCCCATGAACCACCACCTCCTGCTCTGAGCGCACAAACATCTCCCTGAGCTCCTCGAGCCGTCGCTCCATCTCTCTGATAACACGTTGCAGCTCTTCCACCTCCAGGAGACGTCGTCGAGCTGCCTCAAACTACAATGCTGGAGCTGGGGGTGACAAGTTTCGAGGAGGGGGCTGTGGCAGAGGTGGACGGGGTTTCTGAACCCGTTAGCAGAGTCCCTGTGACTCTCCGGAAGTCTCCCATGGAAATGGAGCGCCTGGTGGCTGGAGATGCCAGTGCTAGGAGAGCAGAGCCAGATGTGGAAGGTGGCATGGCTAATGGAGGAAGGGGAGGAGAAGATGATGATGGAGAAGGTGAATCCGGTGGGTGAAGATCAGGATGTGGGTCCATGTTTTTAATAGCTACTGCCATGTCCTCTGTTGTGTCCTCATCATGGCAATTAGTGTTTCTTTGTCGTCCCTTCATGGTCTCTGTTTAACTCTCCCTGTAGCGCTGCTGCCCTTGTTCCGGCGGTTGCTTTTCCTGTCTTCCTGTGTCTGAACAGAGAGCAGCCGAGCAGAGAGTGCAGAGATGTGTGGTGATGCAGTCCATTCATTAATAAGGAATCTGAGCCAGGCTTGTGCCCTCTCTGTATCCGAGTGGTTGTGCTGGGGAGGAGGTTGCTGGCAGCTCATTGGCTGCTGAACTCATGAACATATCAGCTGGTGATTAGGCAGCCTGGCTCTGTGCTGCTGATGCTTGCAGGCTGTCATGTCCTCCGTTTGACTATTTTGCTTTGTCGTCATCATCTGGAGCTCTGCTTTGGTCAGCTCGGCTCAGTTGGATGAGGCAAGAAATGCAGACGTATCAGGTCTCTCCCCTTTCTGATGATGCAGTCTGACTCACTTTTTGGTCTCCCAGCCTCTCTGCTGCTATCCATTCTTACCAGCTGGTCTCTGTTTTCCTCTCTCTTGCTCAGATCGTTGCCCCTAGCAACACCGTCTCAACATCAGATGGCAAATGCAGGAGGGGGAGGGTGATGCTCCAGTTTCTTTATGCCTTTATCACCTTGCTGCTCAGCATTGTCAACATGTCCTTGTACTCATTCTCCCCCACCTTCCCTCCCTCTTTTGACCCACTTGACAGCTCACAGCCTTCCTGCAAACACATCTTCCTTCAAGTTCCATACAAGTAACATTACTACACACAGATAGATCCATCCAAAAATACACAAATAATCAAGAGGGGACACATTTTAGAAAGTAGACAGCAAGCAATGAAGACTCACTATTCCTAAGAAAAAAAATTTGAAAGGACACTAATATTCAAACAAACAAACTCAAACCATGTCAAAATCCATTTTAGTCACACCAGACTTACTGGTATTTATACTAGATATATATATTTTTAAATTCTCATTGCAAATATTCTTATGTTTAGAGCAAAACATGCCAATCTAAGGGAATTTGTATGCAGAAAAATACCTGTTCAGTGGTCACACTTGAATACAGTATTTGTAATGTATGCAGTCATTTATACAACAGAGATGCAGTACACCAGGAGAGATGCATCAAATGATCTAAACATCCTCCTAAAGGTGCCCAAACTAAACTGAGTAAAACAATTAGAGCCCACACACTGATTTAATGCTCCACAAAATTATTTTTATTCAAGCCAAGCTGCTATGCCAACAATGTTTTGACATTAAGTCTTCCATTAAATTAAAAAAGTCTCTCTCTGTCAGGTCAGAGTACAAGCTTTAAATATCTGCTGAAGACAATGTCTATACGTATACACTCAGAGACTCCTTCAGATTTGAAGGAATACAGTCAAAACGTTGGTGTGGTAGCTTGGCCTGAATAAAAATGATTTTGTGAGCATTAAATTAACTTGTGGTCGCTAATCTTTTTGCTCTAATTATATTACACAATGGACTACACACCTAATGCAAAGAAATGTTTTGGGGAGGCGCTTGCACTGTTAACATATTTTCTCAAACTAAATTTTCATTTTTAAGCAGCAGCTAAGTGGAAAAACACAAAACTTAAAAGGTGAGTTTCATGCTTACAGGGTGCAGGGATCTGAAAAGTCCAGTTTTTCTAACTCAAACCAAAGCTGTTGTGATGTGTTCAATCCTGGTGATAAAATCACCCAAGTGGCACTTTCACCTGTTCTGTGGCCTGCTTAAGGTGACCAGGCACACCTGTCTTCACTTATCCAATCACCTCTCTAATGCAGTGCTGCAAACCTGAAATCTTAAGCGAACATGTTCCAAATTAGACTACGTTCACACTGCAAAAGCCTTAGTGCTCAAATCCGATGTTTTTTTTTCTATATCCGATCTGTATTGTATTCTGTGGCCGTTCACCTTATCTTTTAGAATATGACTGAGATCCGACGCCAATGTGAACTGAAGATGTCCCGGATGTGACCCGCATGCGCAGAACAACAACTAAACGTCATACGCAGCGCGCAGTTCACGGATGTAAACACGGAAGTCGGTAGTATAGAGGTCACTCGTGTTTTTAAGATAAGGCTCATTAAGGCTTCCCGACGAATTTCGCTCGAGAGTGATTGGAAGCGCATTGCTGTTCAGACTGAGGTCGCATTTAAAAAAAAAAAACTTATCTATTGGATTTAGAACCACACACCGAAGTGGCCCAAATCGGAACTAAAAAAAAATCAAATTCTGCGTGTTTCGTACTGTTCAAACCGCCATTGAAAACCAGATCTGGGTCACATGAGGTCGAAAAAAAATCAGATTTCAGCCCGTTGTGTGAACTTAAAAGAGTTGCTGCAGCAATCTTTTTTTTATCAATTGTAACTGAACCTAACTGATTACATCATTTTACAGCTAAACTAACTCAAGTTGTCTAGAAGAACCACACACCGAAGTGGCCCAAATCGGAACTAAAAAAAAATCAAATTCTGCGTGTTTCGTACTGTTCAAACCGCCATTGAAAACCAGATCTGGGTCACATGAGGTCGAAAAAAAATCAGATTTCAGCCCGTTGTGTGAACTTAAAAGAGTTGCTGCAGCAATCTTTTTTTTATCAATTGTAACTGAACCTAACTGATTACATCATTTTACAGCTAAACTAACTCAAGTTGTCTAGACAAATATTGATTGGTTCTGCAGCCACACAGGATAAGTGCACTCAAATGCCCACAGAGACAGACAGACAGACAGACACACACACACACACACGTACGTGTAATGGACTTGGAGCACTAAGAAGCACTGTTTTAATAACCTATGCTTCAGCTAGATTGAATCAAACTGTGTGGTTTTAGCAGGTATGAGACCCGCATGCATATGCTTCAGTAATTGTGCATATCTGAGTGTTCACTTAGCTCTTTGCTTTTATCTCAGGTCTGGCATTGCATTAGCAAAGGCAGCGATTTGCTCTGTCAGTGCTTTTAGCTTTAGTGATCTCCAGAGAGAAGCAAGAGAAGGACAATAACAAATGCAAAGGAAGAACAGGAAGAGGTAGTACTTGATATGCTTGTAGCTTTATCCCGCTATTCAAAAAGCCAGAAAAAAGGATTAGAACCATAAAAAAGATTAAAAAGAGAACTATGCTGCAGTAGGGTTAAAGAAACCCCCAGAAGACAACGCTACAATTAATGTAATGCAAAATGTAAATAAATAAAGCCCCAAGTCCACAAAAGACCGGGCATACTGAAGGCTATGTTAATAAACAAAATTATATGTTTAGAATTTCCACTGAAATTTGAACGAAGAAAGCACTGTACACTACGCTCTACGTTTTAAATGAGCTATTTGCTTATGTTGCACAATTTCCCTTAGTTTTATACAGTTGTGTAATATAAACATCACTGCTTGTGAGTAATGAATTTAGGGATCAAGACAAGATATGGATCAGTGGAGTTTTTTTTTAACATATTGCCCATTTTGGAAGAGTTTACTGGTTGTGTAATACCTGCAGTTAAAAACCTCTCTAAACTAATCCCACGTGGTGCCTACGAAGCTGCACACACAGGTTGCCATCATCACTGGCACACATCTTGAGCAGCAGGACTTGGCCTGCCTAGTTCTCTCTTTTTACCTAAAACTGTGGATTGTGTGTGTGTAGGTTTAGTGTATGTGCACATAGTGAGAGCATTTGTCTGCCTATACATTGTCCTGTCTGCTTTATGTTAAAATTACTGTGAGTATTTTGAGTTTCCCTAAGCTGTTCATCTTTAGCATCACAGTTGTGTGTAGCTGTAGAATTGCATGTTAGTAGGGTGCAGCATGGCACTAAAAAGATTATCTAAAACCTGATTATGTAAAATCTGAGCTGCAGAGGATAGGGGAACAGCTGCAGCTCACACACGTCACCCTGTGTTAACAAATGAGCTGGAAAATGACCTGGAATGAAAGAAATATAAATATTATGATTTGACTGGACTGTGTCTAATCTAAGCATATACTGTTGTCAAATTTATATAATGGATCAATTAATGTTTATTTTTCAGTTAAATAAGGAAAATAATATATAATAATATTAAATCTTTAGTTTTGAACCGTAGCCCAAATTTTGGTTTTCACCTCTTTGTCTCGCCCAGGCGTGGTACAGCTATTATCAGGTACTGTACACTGCATGTTCCACACCATATATCACATGCCTCTAGTAAGTGTTACCATAAAAAATGATAAATTACCCTTGGTGATGTGCGAAAGAGAGAACAAGAATGAGATTCTGTCAGTCTTAGGTTTTGTGCTTGCATAATCAATTTAACCACAGAGGATGCTGTAACTCACATCGACCAGAACACAACAATCACAAACAGGAAGAGCTCTTTAAATAAAGAGGAGCATCTACTAAATTATTCAGCCATGGACACAATTCCTTTTATGACTCAGGTCTGACAAGAATCTTCATTTACTTTTCAACACACACACACTCACTCTTACAAAAGCCAAGAGAAATCAGCCTCTATTTGAGTAGAGCCGCTTCAGCTGACAACTGCAGCATTGCGAGGAGACAGGACCAAGATAAACTGCACCATTTTCCTCTCTTTTAAGACGGGATGGTGATGATATTGGTTTTCTGCTGTTACTATCAGCAGCCTCTTTCTGCTGCTGCAAGGCTGAGTCAGTAAGACTATTTGTGTGAAACAGCAAAAAGTCGTTCGCTGCAGTGTGAATTACTGGTACAATAAAATCAAAGTACAGAAAGCAGAGCTCAATGTGAATTTATAAAACAGTGAATGTGTGTAATACTGCATTTTTTCAGCATAAATCATATTAGTGGCATGCTGATGAGTTAGAGAAACCAGCATCCCAAAGCAGGAGCACCAGTTACTGTCACTGTTATACAAGTGTGGGAGGCTGTGCATACAGATGTGGGCAGCCGCAGGTAGAAATATGTGGTGACACTACAAGTTCATACCTTTAATTGTTAATGGTGTTACAGTGTTTGCGTGCTGGAGGAAAGAGAGAGCATGAAGAGGAGGTGGGAGATGGAACAAGATGACAGATGGAGAAGAGCTGAAGCAGGAAGTGACTTAATACAGATATTGTATGTTAATGCCACTGTCTATAGATAAATATTAGAATCAATTTAGATTTAAATTTGTACAATTACATACAGTATGCAGACAAACTACTCCACCCCATACTTTTTTTAATCAGACCACAAATTATATAATAGTTTTATTTAGCTATAATTTTTAAGAGGAAATAAATACTTAAAGCCGTTTATAACATAGTGGTTAAATGAAGAATAAAAAAGACAGACTGCAGCTTTAGTTGTGGTTTTGTAGTGAGCACTGACAGAAAAGTGTTTAACAACAGAGGGTGGGCCTGGATTCATTTCACTGCAACATGTAAACAAACTTGCATTTGGTTTCCCTCTAGTGGCCAACAGAGGAAACATACATAACATGATGTCCTGAGCTGTTGTGGCGCTGAACACTGAAGCTGCATTCAGTCGTGACTGAAGAAATTTATCTGAGTCGATTTTAAAAAATGATAACTGATATGGATTCATGTCATCATTGCTGATGTGCATTCATTTAATACGGTGGGTATCAGGGCAGAAATTTTTAATCATGCATCTCTAGAACACACTTTCATTACTTTGTGTTCTTTTCTGCCAGACCATTTCCTGGTTTACAAAATTCATAGAACGTGTCAGCAAAATGGCAAAATGTTTTAATTCTCATTAGCCATGAGAAGTACTGCTCAGGCAGTTTAAAATGTTTTGTGTTTCTCTGCAGGAAATTTCAAAATAAAATAGCCCTGGTGATGTAAGACAAGAAACACCTAATTAAAACAGAAAGCGAGACAATTTGTCGTAGCAACAGAATTTTTAATTTTTGTAAGATATAAAAATCATCACCTTTATCATACAATAACACCTTACCATAAATTTTGTCAAATGAGCGAGAGTTTTGCCACCAAACAAGAATTATAATACAACTTTGATCCCTTTTTGAGGTATGACAGCTGGTTCATACATTATTTAGCCACACAGGTCTTCTCTTCTACACAAGTACAATATTCGTCTGACTGTTTGGTTTGTTTTCATGTGTTTTCCATGCACCTGTAGGCCGAGGCTCCGAGCCAGAAGCAGGACCTACCCTATGAAGCTACTCAAAATGAGACGCATGTATTCTTGTTTTTGTGGGATCTGTCAAATTCAGTGTAAATGAAATGAAATCAAGGTATTTAATAAACAATCAGTGGAAACTGAAAGATATTACAAGACTGCGAAAGATAATGCACACAGAGCAGTAGATCTGCCTGTGAGTACTCAATTCTATAAAGGCAACAGTCAGGCAAGCTTTCATACATTTTGAAGACAGAAGAACAGACCTGTACGGTGCCAAGTCCACAGACTGTGATGTGCTCAGCGTGTCTTTAACTATTTTAAATCACCACTTTCTTAGGACAAAAAAACAAAACTAAACAAAAAATGCAGCCAACACAGGAAACAGCAATCAATATGCATTATTCAACAGAGACAGTGGGGAAAAAAACCTAAAACACAAAAACAAATATAGAATTTTAACATGCCACTTTGTTCCTCGGGCAAGCTTTTTTCACATAAAGCCACCTATTTCACTAGTTTTTGTAGTAATAAAAATAAGAGACATCTCAAATGATTGCCAGCAGGTGGACCAAGCGAAGAAAGGGAGAGGAGAGAAATGAGAAAGCCACATGACATCATCACATCACTGGACCAAGCACATGACCCTGCAGCACCCCAAAAGACAGTACACACACACACTGTAAACATGCAGCTCACACCCTCCCACACACACACACACACACACACACTCTCCATAAAACAAAATTAAAGCATAGAGACAAAACATCAGCATTTGACATTTCCCAGAATGCCCGTGTTCTGGCTGTACCAAAGCCAAAGAGGCATTTATGGCAGAAATATTTAATATTCATATTAATAATGCTCTTTCAAAAACATTTCACAATAGCTGGACAGTACTGTGGTTTTGTGCTGTCGGCACAGGCTGATTTGGCAGCACAACCGATAATAAAGCTCATCAGTGTTACAAAAAGAACAGGTAGACAACAAAACAGGCAGGCAGACAGGCGTGCGAAAGCTCAGTGACAACCAATTACAGCAATGATTTGGAGAGAAAACTTTCATTGTCAATATCGAAAACACGGCTGCATCGACTCTGTGGCAGTTCATGCACAAACACGCATACGCACTCACACATACACCCACGCAGCACTAATATATCTGCCAAACACCTGCACACAGTTAG
>NW_018127893.1:3819102-3820854 GCF_001952655.1 Monopterus albus | reverse complement strand
AATATCCCGCCAAACCCCTCACACCAGTTTTTTTTTTTTTTTTTTTTTTTTTTTGCACTCATCACCCCCACCCAGCATCACCATCTTTTGCTAGTCCACGGAGATTGGTTATCAGCAGCTGACGAGCACCAAACCAGGGGATGATAGCAAGAGCAGGACAATGGATGTCACAAGATGGGGGCAGGACCACAGTCAGTGTTCCTTGGCTGGTAGTAGCAAGTGGACATTCAAGTCCCCAAGCAAGCTGACTGGGTGGGTTTGGAGCCAGGAGGTGCAGTTTGGTCAGTCTCCAGTGAGCTGATTAGAGTCTCTACAGGGAGGTGGAGGGAAGCTTTTTGACACGTCTCTGGGCTAGGAAGGAGCTCTCGATGGGCTTGAGCTCTGGTGTGGGTTGGGAGTTCTTCAGGGCAGAGTAGGTGGCCGCCATTGCACCCTGAATGTAAACAGCAGCATGGTGATTGTAGCTGAAATAAATACTTTAACTACAAAAAAATGTCGGCATGAAAAGAACAATCACATTCAAATGCTTTATTTTACAATGGGGTAAAAGTTTTCTTTGTGCGATGTGCCTACAACACTGGTAAATACATTTTTTCCCAATGTGCATCACTATAAAAATCCATCTTAAACACTTTCATACAGAGTTTTGTAAGAAAGAAACTAATGCAGGTGACAAATATGGTGAAAGAACACTCAGCTCTGTTACCTTGACCAGTTTGGGATCCTGGTGTGGGAGCTGACTGTTGGGGAGTTTGTCTCTCTGGACAATCCAGGGGTGCCTGAGGACCTGCTTAGCAGTCAGTCTCTGATGGGGGTCCACATGAAGCATCTTGGACACAAGGTCCTAAAGGGAATGCATTAAAATCAGCATGAGACTGGAGATGTCTCTGAGGAGCAGTTAGATGAACTTAGAGCTCTACCTTGGCAGCATCTGACACGGTGTCCCAGTTGCCTCCAGTCAGGCTGAAGTGACCGTTGCCTATCCTGTTCAAGATCTCATTGGGGGTGTCCTCAGGTCCATTGGCAAATGGTGTAAAACTGGTGGGTGCAAAGTAGGCAGATGGGTGAATGAGTGAGCATGAAAGGCAAAATCTGACTGAGAAGAGAGTTTGAGTGTTGCTACTCACCCAGCCAGCATGGTGTACAGTAAGACTCCCAGACTCCAGATGTCACATCCTTCATCATAGCCCTGACGCTTCAGCACCTATAATGTAGTCAGAGACAGTCCCAAATTTTATTTCAGTGTCCCTGTTTCAATTCAGCATCATTTAAGGCACTTCTAGTGGACAGGTAATTATCACTTTTCTTTTGGGGGCCATTTGTCATTTTACAGAAATCTATAAGTAGTAGTGAGGCAGTGCACATTGCAGGGTACACCGTTTTGGACGAGTGGCTTTGGAGAGAGTTCAGAATGAAAGGCTGGGATTTTTTTGTTTGTCTGCTTCAAAATCAAGCTTCTTCTTGCTGGTTTTCCCAAGATTGCCAACCCTACCTTTAAGCTAGAGCCAGTCTTGAGTCCTATGACACTGACTCTGCAGAGTCTGACAGAAACTTGTCATTGCTGTTCAGACACATTCTGGCAACAGGGTTTAGGATCGTTGGCGGTACCTTTGACGGACTGCTGTTTCCTGCGGTAAACCATACTCATTTCCTGTTTTCTGTATTTGCACTGCGCTGTGCTTGCTTCCAGATTGTTTAGGAATTAAACTCACTATTTTCTAGGTTCATCTGAATTTTTGAGTGACAACATAC
>NW_018127893.1:3802270-3816708 GCF_001952655.1 Monopterus albus | reverse complement strand
CTCTCCTCTGTCTCCCTATGCTTCTATATGCCACCATTACACATTACTAACTTTGTGTCTCCTTTCTCCCGTAGTGTGTCCTCTCTCTCTCTCTCCGTACTTTTCTGCAGGTTGCCCTGGCCCTGGAGCTCTACATCTCTGATGAGCAGTCACCGGCCACATCGACCTGATCAGTGTTTGATTGTTGTGTCTTGTTGCTTTTCTTCTTTTGTCTCTCCTCTATCCACTCACCCCAACCGGTCGAGGCAGAAGGCTGCCCACCTAGAGCTGGGGTCTGTCGGAGGTTTCTTCCGTTAACGGGAGTTTTTCCTCCCCACTGTCGCCAAGTGCTTGCTCAAGGGGGGTTTGTTGGGTTTTCCCTATGTAATAATATTGATAACAGTAAGGTCTAGACCTTACTTTGTAAAGTGTCCTGAGATGACTTTTGTTGTGATTTGGCGCTATACAAATAAAATTTGATTTGATTTGACTATATGTCCCCTTGCTCACCTCAGGAGCTACAAAGTTGGCAGTGTAGCATGGGGTCATCAGCAGGCCATTGTTGGCACGCAGTTGCTTAGCAAAGCCAAAGTCACAGATCCTGATTGACTCCGGATTCCCCGACTCATCAACATAGAGGATGTTGCTGGGCTTCAGGTCTCTGTGCACCACCTATAAAAAAAAACAAGCCAACACAGGAGTGAGGAGCTAAGTAAAAAACAGATTTTTTTAACCCAGATTCCATGTCCTCCTGCAACCAAAGGTTGTGATTTCTGCTGTGAGAATACACCCAACGCCATTTTACAGTAACTGAGGTCAATGCAGCTGTGCTTCTGAATACTGTACGCACCTCATAAGTAAAAACACAAAGAAAACATTATTAAAACAGTGTGTTTCACTGCAAATTGTATTTTTTGAATCTGTTAACTACATTTTTTTATATGAACAGCCATTAGAGAACAGGCATTTCTGTCAGGAATCTGGACTGATCAAATGCAGTATATTGCAACTCCAAAAAAAGCAAAGCTTCCTATGTGTTATTAGCTGTTACCTCAAAAATGAGAATTTTTGTAGCTGAAATGGATGAATACAGATTAGAGATGACACCTGGGTTAATTAGATTTGACTGGATATGCCCAATATGCTGAAAATTATGTTTGCAAATGGATGTGCAGTAAATCAGCCATTAATAAGATCAATACAAACCACCCTAAACTCAGTAAATATACAGGGGCTAGGAGCCTAACTGGCTGTTTTTTGTCCTCACCCCCTGTGAGTGCAGGTACTCGACAGTCTTGGTGATGGTGTGAAGCACAGCGCTGGCCTCTCTCTCTGAAAAGAACTTCTGTTTGAGGATTCGATCCAGCAACTCTCCTCCACGCATCAATTCTGTCACCAGGAACACCTGCTTACCATTGTCGTACACCTGAGACAGAAACACACACACACACAACCAACCATGCATTATCACTGTTAACTATCACTGTGACATTCAGGATAGTTAAAAGTGAGACAAATATCAGTGTGATACACGTGCGTTTTTAAACTCACATCCTTCAGAGTGATGATGTTGGGGTGCTGTCCATATCTAAGCAGAATCTCAATTTCCTCAGAGGGGTCTGTACTGGTCTTGTCAATCATCTGTCAGTCACCAAAACAGCAGTCACATGAAGCACAAGATAAACTGTCTTGTACTTTTCTACATTTTACTCACAAACAGGTGACAAACTAAGGAAAAAACCAACAGTGTTTTAGTAAGGTGTTGGGTCACCATGTGCCACCAGAACAGTTTCAGTGCATCTTGGCATTGATTCTACAAGTCTCTGAACCATACAGCAGGGTTGAACACCATTCTTCTAAAAGATGTTCCCTTATTTGGTATTTTGATGTCAGTGGTGGAGACACTGTCGAACACGTCAGTCCAAAATCTTTTGTAGGTGACCGTGAAGACCATAGCATATGATTTGTAACATTTTCAGGCTCATTAAACCATTCAGTGACCCCTTGTGCCCTATGGATGGAGTCCCTTTCATCCTGGATGAGACCACTTCCACAGGTTTATCCTTTAATGAGTCACCTGCTTATGATATGCCAAAACTCATCTTACATCATAATCATCATTAATCATATTACAGAGATACAGTAGTGACTGTTCTGCATAATTTGTGTGTGTGTGTGTTCATACCTTGACAGCATATTCTGTGTTGGTGGTTTTGTGGACACATCGTTTACAGACAGAGAAGGAGCCCATGCCGATGTCTTCCTTTAATATGTAGCCATCACTGAACAGCATGTTCTTCCCATGCAGTTGCTGGAGAGGAAGAGTTGAGTGTGTTAGCTGTGAGCGGAGGAGTGATGGATGGACAAAGCAGATGAGGTAAAGGAATGTTGATGTTTTTCGTGAAGGAATCCATTTCTCTTTTGGCACTGGAAAACTGTCTCTTTTAATCTGCCACTTGAAGTTAATTATTCATGATCCTGTTTCATGACTGGCATGAAACAGGATCTGAAACCATGTAATTATGCACACTTTACACAAATCTGTCTTTTTCTCTCCTCTTTCATGTAATCAACACAACTTCAGTGTAACACACTGAGGGGGAGACATTTGTGAACAACTACATGCTACAGTTGTCCTTAAATAAATTAAAGCAGTGTTGAGAGATGGGTGTCTTCTTTAGATATTGTAGCTGCAGTTTGTGTTTTCACTGGATTTCAAGGGGAGTTTCTTCCTTTACTGTTTTAAAGGTAGGGTTGGCGATCCCGGAAAAACCAATAAGAGGAAGCTCGATTTTGAAAGGAGCCAAATGAGGAAATCCCACCCTTCATTCTGACTTCTGTCCAAAGCCACTCCTCCAAACCACAACGCACACCGCCTGACTACTACTTACAGATTTATATAAAATAACAAACAAAACCAAACAAAGTGAATAATTACCTGTCCACTAGAAATGCGGCCACCATGGCATCACTGTTCAGCCCCTTTTGTTCTCTCACTTTCACCACTGTTCAGAAGCCACACCAGTGTTAACTCTGGTTTTACTTCTTGCAGCATTCAACTTCTTTTTAGCTGTAACCTTCTCAAATACGGTGTTACCTGCCCAGATCTGTGGCCCTGAACCATAGCTGGCGACCTCTGGTTTAAACTGCTTTAACCCTGGCTCGTAGCTGGTAACTAGCCTTAGAAGTCCGGGCTTTTCCGGCAGATGGAAGTGAAGAGGGAGGCCACTTACTGTAACTCCATTCAAAACACAGGCTTTATCTTGGTAACACGAACACTGCATGTAGCCTTTGGTGCCAAGTTAACTGCATTACAACCCTGTCTATACACTTAGAGCTGACTACTGTTGATATTTTCCCCATCCGTGCCTGCATGTAAAGGGAGCCTGTTGCATGAACACCTGGTAGTTTAAATGAAGTAAAAACACAGTGAAACAACTACTCAGTCTCACCTGGACCACAGGATGTGGTGGGGGTTTCATTGGCTCCACTGAGCGTTGCTCGTCCATCATAGTTGTCGCAACAAAGCTGAAGCCTCTGAAGAGCTGGTGAGCTCCAGCGCTTGGGGGCACGCCAGGGGAGTCTAGTTCAAGATGATAAGGAAAGTCAAAAACTGGAAAAAGTTTGATGCTTTTTGTCTGAGATGTCACTGCAACAAAATGCTTTCAAACTGACTCCTGCTATAATAAAGTGCTATTTTATCTTAATGGTGCTATAATCACCATGGTGTCTACTAAACATCATCAAGTATTGATTTGTTTTTCATCTGAGAGAGGAAATATATAATACTTCCACTGAAATGCTTTCAGGAAAGAAAACAGACATGAAGTCATTTCATAAAACAGCAGAGATGAACTTTTAGCTTTGACCTCTGACCTTTAGGGGTGCGGGAGGTGAACTCGGAGTCGAAGTAAAAAGTGTCATCTGGACGAGCCACTGCTGGTCTGAACGGAGGCTTTAATTCTTTCCTGAAGAGTTTCTGGAAGAAATAAAGGACTTTTAGTTATACCATGCAGTTAACGTTTTAAATATAATGTATGGCGGCTGTTCTAACAGAAAATCATCCCACTGTATTTTTTACTGTGCATAAATTGACTGTTATGAATATTTCAGACACTCACATTCCAGTCTATGGTGGAGAAGAAGCAATGTCGTTTAATCTCCTCTGCACCATCAGCACCAGATCCTATTAGTAAAACATCAGCATTTAGCCTTTATACACAAATAAACACAGAACTAGACATGATCTGTCTCTGTAATACTGTGTCAAACAGTGTATAAACTACTATCTGCAAAAGCCATGTTTACAAGTTCATACTAACCCAGTCTGTTGGCAGGGTTCCTCTTGAACAAAGCCCTGAGCAGAGATTGGGCCTCTGCACTCAGGAACTGAGGCATCCCCAGGCGTGCCCTGCAAACAGACACAGATGGCACACAGCTTAAACCACAGCCCCAAATATCAAGAAGTGAGGCGTTTTGGATAACTACAATACAGTATGTGATGATGTGTCTTCTGTGTTGGATTGCTCCTCCATCCAGATGATACTTACTTCAAAATCAGATTCATAGTTTCTTTGCGGTCCTTCCCTTGAAATGGCAGCGCTCCTGTCAACATCTCAAACTGGGAGAGAGAACACACGACTATAATCTACTTGTACAGCTGCATAATCTGCAAGTGCAATCAATTTTATTAACACTCCAGGGCTCTGTAAAATATTACAATTTACAAAACAAACAAAAATCACAGGAGAGGATTTTTACCATTAGTACTCCAAATGACCACCAGTCAGCGCTGTGAATGTGTCCCTGCCTGTTCACGACCTCTGGTGCCATGTACTCCACAGTACCACAGAAGGAATACGCTTTCTTCTCATGATCAATGGCTTCTTTACACAGACCAAAATCTGAAAAACACACAAGCCACAGTTAATACAATATTACACAGCATTGTTGTTAAGCAGCTATATTTTAAGAGTCATATACTGAAGAAAATGTGCCAGTTTTAATTTGCAGTGCACAAGCAGCAAAACTATCAACAAGATTAATGCAATGCTTCATCTTAAAACACTTTATCTTTGCTGATGTTTGTGCCTCTGATGCGTCACCAGTGTAGCCTCTCTAGGTCACCTTTGATTCAGTGGCACCATGACCCATGATAAATAAATGGCTGTGTATGGCTGACAAGTGTAATAATTAACCTGGAGAAAATATGCACGCCCATATGCACGTATCTGCAAGATAAGGCGGCCACTGCAAAGAAGGTCAGCGAGGTAGAGGAGAGGAAAATGTGTGTGTGCCCAACAAAATGGATGGGTGTAAAATCAGGAAAAGGAGACACACCTGTGAGTTTGATATGTCCCACCTCATCCAGAAGAATGCTAGAACAACACATTGTTAAATGTCAGAAGAGTGAACATCTTAGAAAGTTATCACACACTGGTACCAGTTTAGACTAAACTGCCCTTTTGTGCCAAACCTTGCTCTGCTGCAGTCTGGGTTGTCGCCAGCAACACGCAGGTATTTTAGGAACATAATCACAAACCTCAACATAACCTTACTGACTTTCTGATCACTAGCAGCTATGTAATGTTTCATAAGTGCATTTGTAACTTGTGTTGCACATGTGCACAGCACAAGCATGAAGGAACTGCAGAAGCCTGGGGAATGTTTATCAGTAGGTGGTGGCAGTAATGAACCATAAAAAGCAGCAACATGCCAATTAAAATGGAAAAATAAACAACAGTAAGTGATGTAAACAAGGCTTGGCAAATGTTTAATAAGGTAGGTTTGCATTCATAATATTAGTCAGGCCTAAAGGATGGTGAGGAATAATAATTGCGAATGGTTGAAGTGCTAATTGAAAACTCCACCAAGTGCTTTTATAGTGCAATAACAACAGAATAATTTATAATTCTAAGCATAAAAAAAAAACCAATCACTGTTTGTCCAGGTTCTTGGTAACTGCGTTTTTTTAATAAATTACTCCAAACTAAAGCTTCTTCTGAGAGCACTGCAGCTTTTTAAAATAAAATAATGAATGTTTATATGCCTGAGTAATTCCTGAGTTGCAGATTTATTCTCCTGGGTTTTGACTTTGGAAATTTAAAACGGTCCCAACTTTGACAAAAGGTCAGTGATGTTGCTGGTGGGCATATGAATCTGACATAACCAGAGGTAACACTATTCATCACATATGTATCTGTGTTCATTTCTGTCTCTGACTGTGCCTTCAGCTTGTCCCCTTGGTCTTACTTTTCAGGTTTGAGGTCTCTGTAAATGATGCCCAGACTGTGGAGGTGGTCCAGTCCTAATGCCAGCTCTGCCAGATAAAACTTCACATCCTCCTCTGTGAACATCACCTGGGATGCACAAACACACAAAAGGAGGAGGTGAGACACAAAAAGTGAGATATAACGTGACAGAAGCCAGACAATGGACAAAATTAGATAAATATTTGTCAGCAAGTGAGATAAATGACTAGACTCACAGCTGAAGAAATGAAAGCCTGACCTTACACAGCAAAACACCCCAATCTAATGAATCACTCTCACCTCTTTAGAGAGTCTAGTGAAGAGGTCTCCTCCTCGGAGGAAGTCCAGGATCAAGTACAACTTCCCTTCAGTTTGAAATGCTACGAAATAAACAATAATAGACACTTCATTCAAATCTCATTCAATTGTAAATGTATCAACATAAGTGAAGAAAGTTTCTGGAGTTTTAAGCAGTTAAACAGTGACTGAATCAGCAGATCCAGTAAAACACTTCCTAGGATTTCTAGGATAAAAAGAAATAAAGCTTCAGGGCAACTCACCATAGTGCAGTTTGACAACAAATGGGTGGCTGACATCTGCCAGAATGTCTCTCTCCATCTTGGTCCTGACACGGTCTCTCACTGGAGGATGAGTAAAAACAGAGTTTAATGTACAGTATTTGCTTGAAAGTGCAGTTTGTGGAACCTGGCAGTGGTCATTCAAGTTTGGTAAAGCTGTCAGACTTGGATAAAAAAAAAAAAAGCTGAATTTGTAGACAGTGAATCATCGTTGTGCATGCAGCATGTTGAGTGGCTCGTGCTGTTCACAAACAGGATTAATGACAAATTTTTCTGCACACAATCTGTTCTGACTGAATGGTGAGTAAAGTCAGTCATATATCTTGTGGTTAGACTCCTGTATGCTAAATGTGTGTGCCAATAAAATGCAAATCAAATCTATAAATATGTGCATGCAGAACAAACCAAAATAATTATGGGGACTGTGTGAATTAATCTTGATAGCTTGATGTTTATCAAGAAGAATCACACCACCTGTGTGCAAAAGAGGAAAACCCACTGCAAGCCATGGTGGTCTCTGAGTTACAGGAAAAGCATACACCCTTTTACATGAAACTGAGGGTTTGCCACCTAAAAGAAAACAATGATGAAAGCGCCACAAATGCCACAGAGAAATCATACACAGAGTTCAGGGTGCAGCTCTGCAAAGGTAATAATACAAGGTTCCACCTAACGATTAGCTTCATTAGCCATTAGTATGGTGATTCTTTTTAAAGTGATTCAAGTGTCAGAACACTGTTAGAAATGCTCATGATAATTTACTGAAGTTTAAGGTAACACCTTCAAATTGCTTATTTTGTCTGACCAATTGCCCCAAACTCAAACATAAATAATTTACAAACATAAAAAACAGAAAAGGAATCTGAAACTTATGAATGTTGGAGTTTTTTGTCTTGCAAAAACTTTTAAGTGATTACCAGTTTTCCTGCTGTTTCAGATTCTGACTATCAACTAATTGTTTCAGCACTACATACAAACATGTTGCTATTAATGCAATGATGAGAAAGCAAGATTCAGTATATTAAAACAGCTGCAGAGCAACTCTTAAAGATAAGGACTGACTTGATATTTTATGAATGTAAACTATCACCTGCTGAAGTGTTAAGACAGGTTTATCAGGCTGACAGCGAAGGTCATGAAATTTCAGACCGGTTATGAGAATCTTTCTGACACAATGCTAGCCTTTCATGCTGTCCCACTGTTATGTCCCATCACAAGCTACTGTACCTTTGAGTGTGGCCTTCTTGAGGACCTTCATGGCATAGAGTTGGTTAGCATCTGGAGGGGTAACCTTTCGCACCAGGAACACCTGCAACATGGGCAAAAACACCACAAAAGCGTGTTATATAAGCAGCAACCTCCGAGGCTGAGAAATGAAGCCAATGTGGAAGCGTTAAAATTTGCAGTTCCTTGAATGGCTACTTGAGGCTGGCTTCAAAAGGAAGTCAATCTCCATAGACCCCCATTCTCAAATGCCAAACATGTTTACCTCCTCATATAAAAAAAAACAGTTTTGGTATGGGAGTGAATTTTTTAACAGGCTAACTTTCTGTTTTAAATTATATTGAGGCTTAAAGTTATACATTAATTAAGGGTGTGGCCACTTTGAGTGACAGATGTGAGGGCCCCGCCAAAGGCGGCTGGTCGCTAGCTGTCTAGCAAGCTCCACTCACACTCCACCTCTTTACCATTTTTGGATTAGCTGGAGTTAGTGAAGCACTACCATGATGGCGACGGCCAGACCTGAGCTTCAAAACCACTCTTCAGAAAACCAGTGGCTGATGATGATGGTTTGTCCATTTTTTTTAGATAATGGTTATATGAAATCTGGGAGAAGGAGGATCTATAGGAGGGAGAGAAGAAGAGCAACACCAGACAAAAGGAGTAGCTGAAAGAACAGTTGTGAATATATACACGTTACCTTGCCAAAGGATCCCTGTCCCAGGACCTTGAGTAGTTCAAACTGAGAAGCATCAGCCTTCTCTGAGCCCTCTTTGACCACATGAGTAATATTGATCTCCTTGATATCTCCATCATCCTGCAGAGGGCAGAAATGAGGTGTAAAAAACAGTAAGCAATCACACCTGCAACACTGAGGTTACTGTAGATGTGTTTGTTAGAAAAAGTGTTTGCACCCAGTGGTTAAAGTGTGTGTGTGTTTTTTCTGGAAATGACAGTGACTGCAACTTTAAATGAAAATTGTGACAATTAACCCCTGGTGCACTTTTTTAAAGGTTTAAATATTTCTGAAAACAAGCTGTATAACCTCAAGCTCGACTTTTTTTTGTTCAGAAGCTTTTCACACAACTTCTGTGACTGGGTGGAGCATTACTGACACCGCTGTGAACTCCAGCACATGCAAACTCGCTGCTGTCCTGCTGCCAAACTCAGCCACACCTCATCAACAACAAAACAAAATCATCAAAGCAAAGCATCATTAAATTTAACAGTGTAGTTGGAGGGGAAACATTTTTTTCAGCCTCTACTCGGGAGGTTCACAGCTACTTACTAGAGTTTCATTTCAAAATGCAGGACTAGAAAGTAGAACATCATGCCTGTTCTACAGTTAAGAGGCTGAACTTGTCCTCTGCATATAACTTGTACAATGCACACCATTACTTTATTGATATGAGTAATTTTGGACTGTAACTTGAACCAATGAAAACATAGCAGAAAACAGATGATAATGCTAAGGTTTCAAAAACACAATGTCAACAGCCAACACCACAGACCACTACAGACTAGGGCTTTAATAAACAACAGGAAACCAGGGCTGGTTGAACGCGCTGTCAGCTGCACTTTGCACTCTCTCCTCATTTGAAAATGATAGTTCTTAGTTACAATGCGATGCTACAGTACTGTTAGCTCTCTGGAGACAACTTGAAGCTTATTGAGATGGCAACATGAGGAAGTGTCACTTTACCGTCCACTGGTTCCTTGGTGCAGGTAAAGTGTCAGTGCCGTTGCCAGTTGTAGCTGTTGATCTGCAGCTGTTACAGACACTGGGACTGCCAGCCAAGGATTTGCTCTTTTTGGCCAGGTAGAAGTTCAGAAAGCGGCTCAGGTTGAACTTTCTCTTGTCCTTCTCCATTTCAGCATTTCTCACACTGTTTTATCATCCTACCCATGTCCGCAGGAAGACAAACACCGTATTCCCTCATATAAATCATCTTAAGCCTCACCACATCTCTCCACAAGCACACTTTAGATTCATTTGTGCACTCATGTCAGGATTAGTTCTTTGGACTGCAGAAAAACATAGAAAAAAAATCTCCCAGCCTCTGCCCTCTATCTATTCTCTCTGCAAGAGCCTCCTGTTATTTTATTTTTTTTTACTAACTCTTCCTCTTCATTTTGTCTTTCCTATCCTCCCTCTTTCTCTTTGGCTGTGCTGGTCTGAATAGTCTGGTGTGTCTGACAGCATCTGAACTGAACTGGAACTGAAGTGGGCAGGAAGGAAGAGCTTGCTCTTATTCTCACAGCACCCAACAAGTCCCACACACAAACACACACACACACACACACTTGCAGTGAAGTGAGAGACAGAAAGCTCATGAGAAAGAAAGAGACAGGACAATTAACTGAAACAATACAAAAAAAGAGAGAGAGGTCAATGTAAATATTGAAAACAGATTGAAAATAAAGCAACAAATCACTTTATGTGTGTGCCACTTCCTTTTGCCCACAATTCAACAGAGTAGAAGTCCAAGGAAGGGGTAGGCAGGGATGGAAAGATTCAGACGCGTCACTAAGGATGACAGAGATGTTCCTGTCTGTGGCCAGGCCTGTCCCTCTGTTTCCTATTGTACTGTAATGGTCTATTTCTGATCATCCTGCCTCTGTCTACAGCTCTCACCAGTCTCAGTGTCCTCTCACTCTTTCTTTCTTCCTCCTTTCACTTTATTGCTCTCTGTACAATAAATGCATGTTTAACCAGGCCATTACAGAGCATGAGTCAACTCCTCTCCTGACTTAACAGTGAACTAATCGAGCCGTCTGCAAACATCTGATTACAATGCAGCGCACTTAATACTTGAAAGGTTGATTTTTAGCATTTTTGTGATTACCGAATCTAATTTTTAGGGGGCAGAAAGACAAACATTTAAAAGTGTTACTGCAAGCAACAGTGAGCTGCAGTGTGTTTGCTTAGCGAGGGAGGCGCTTATATGAAACAGTGGCACAGCACAAATGTTCAGAGCTTACCTGGCCTCTAAAACTGGCAAACTCCTTCTCTATCCAGGTGATATGAGACTCGTTCTAGGATGAGAGGACAGTGTGTGGCAATAGAGAAGTTAACATAAGAATATGCTTGGCTTTCCATGAAGCAGACATCGATACGGAGGTTCCCTCCCATATCACAGAAACACAGATGTACTGGACCTCGAAAACACACTTTCACATGGGGACTGGGGGGGTATAAAAGATAGTGATGATTGCCACACCTCTGACAGGAAACCTCTCTTCCCTCCTACTTCTCACTTCCTCTTTTTTTTGACCCGATCTCACTTCCTTCCTGCTCATAAACTCTAACATGTGCAACTAACCTATCAGAATTATCACACATACATTTATTGGCAATATCTAGAATTTAGAGCATGTAGATGAGTAGGAGCAAACACTTATTTGTGCCATTAGAACATACTGCAAATGGTTTCTAGGCCAAACTGATATGAATCCCCATGTTGTTCTAGAATCTAATGGCCTCAGGACATTGAGATGGTTTGGCTAAACAGTTTCAACTTTGAGTATTTTGTGCAACAAGGGATAGGGTGAACACTAAGCTATCGGATCACAGTGAAACAATAAGAGTGTATCTGGATTAGCACTCCCTTGAAAATCAGTTGCACTTGTAACCGATTGAAAGGATAGAAGTTGGAGTTTCAGTGAACTGGCAAAACCAAACCATTTACAATTTAGGGCTAGAGGAGATAAACTCATCCTGCATTTCCTCTCACTTCTCAGCTGAGAAGATGGCAGTTCAGCATCACATCCACTCTTCCTGAGGAAACCCTTTCCTCCCTTCCCAAAATAGCACACCGCACACATCCATCACTCTGGCACCATCCACACACACAGACAAGTTCACGTCCCTAACAGAGGTTAATGACAACCACGTATGAAAAACAGAAGCCACTTGCCTCTCGTGTGCGAGTTTTGGTGCGAAATATGAGCCTCCACATGTCTGTATCCAGATATGTCCATGTCAGTCACTGCAGTCACTTGTGTCAGAAACGTTCTGCCACAGTGTCACACACTATCTTACAGATACACAGCCTCTGTGTCAGAGTTAGCTAACACTCACTGTATGCAATACCACAGAGATACAGTCTGCACACGCACACACACACAACATCAAAATAGGAAGTGAGGTCTTAAAAGTTCTTTTGACCGGCACACTTGTTGCAGATAGAGTAGGAGGGAATGGTTCCAGACACACAGGAAGTGTTTTCTCACTGGGAAAAAGAAGCAGAAATGGAGAGTGTTTGTTTGAGTGACAGACAAAGTCAGGGGAAAGACACTGTTGCAGGGGCACAGAACAGTTTCAGGCAAACTCAGCTGTGTTGCAAACGATGAACGGGAAGTCAAACAAAACAGATTTACTTTGCACATCAAAACATCAATCCTGTTTGAAGTTTGCAATATCCACTGAAATCTCATCTCCAATCTTTCATGACAAGGTTCTTGAAATAGCATAAAACTAACTCATTGCACCAGCCGTAATTAGAAGTTGTATCAGAGTCAACATTGAGTGTTTAGAGTGTCTTTAGAAACTTGCATCTTTCTGAAAGCTAGGTCACAGATGTCAGACAGACATGGTGTAATGCTCTCTGGTAAACACAAGGGGTCAGTGCAGGTCTACAGCCAGGCCAGTGGCCAATGTTCCAAAGAAGACTGTTATGAGATAGGAGCTTTAACCAAGTAAGGACATGTTCACATTATTGGCTCATGTCTCCTCCAAATCTCAGTGTTAGTTTTAAAATCAGCAACAACAGAGGGAGACAATGTGGGACAGAAAGGGAGGATGTGCAAGGTGGCTGAGGCTGGTGTCCTGCTCAAAAGCTTCCCAAGAATTGCAGTGAAGGTCACACAGGTTTAAGCCCTGCAACAGTGGCGCCTTGTAACAATCCTTTAAGCAATTCACTAAAGCCCTAACCTGTTTAATGTGACGATGAGCTTTAGGAAAGAGCCCCAAAAGCAAGAAGACTGGAGGTGGTAAAGGATAAACAGCACAGCCATAATGGTGCATAAGCAGTATTTGTCTCTGTGTCTCTCCCTGTGGAGAGTATTTGTCTCTGTGTCTCTCCCTGTGGCCTTTTCTCTTTTCTGGAACATAGAGAAGCAGCATCTGCACAATTTCAAATGCATGACAGCTCTGTTGGAATGGAGAGGAGGGAAATGGAGAGAAAGTCCGGGCAGAAATGACTAGTGTGCATGGAGGAAGACGGTAGTCTAAACATCAGGCTCAGTCTCATTACTGTGATAACAAATATCCTTCACACACATGGAGGTAAAATACATTGCACAGGTACTCTGGAACACTACTTTGACTATGACTAAGATTTTGTGATTATATAATTAGAGGTGAAGAGAAAGAGACTCTTGAATATACTGTAGGCAGTGAGTCAAAAAAATAATACCGCTATGAAAATATACTTTGTATTTTTAGGTGCCTTTTTCTAATAAAACATACTTTTTAAATTAATTTTTAACTACTAGCTTTATTAATGATTCATTAATCATATATCACCCTCCCACAAATGGATCATTAAGAAAAACATGCCAGCTGGCTGTTTGACTACCTTCTGGAAATAAACTGAAACAAAGAACTATTTATTAAAAATAATCAGCATTTATAACTGTAGACTTGATGGACTGCATAAAACCAAATTCTAATTAAACCACCTGTTTAAGCCCTGCTCAGTGATGGCCTCAGTGTTCTGGTTACCTCAAGTCAACACATCTCCCAAGTTGCACCAGATGCTTGAAACAGGGTGTTAGAAAGTGCTACCTGTTTCTCTTTCTGATTTACTATCCTTTTTCACTCAACACCTTATGGATCACACAACAGACATCCAATAATCTTAGTAGGATTTTGAGAATAAAGATAGATACAGTTATCTTAACCTGAGGAATGTATGTCCAGAGCTCTACAGTTTGACTATGCATACGCAGTAACACAGGAGTGTGTCATTTAGAGACCAAGAGAGTTTCGTGCTTGTGTGTGTGAATGTCCAGACATGTCTGCAGGCGAGCACCCAAATCTGTCAGAGGAGAGATAGGAATGTCTGTCTCTGAAACTCTATGTTCTCTCCCCCTTCATCAGTTCTGAAGGTATGAACCAAAGAGTGCAACATGTTCTGGAGGGCAGGGCTGACACATTCTTCCAACTAATTTCTTTCCATTTATTGTTTTTTTTTCTCCCCCTCTGATGAACAGGCTCTTCCTCTGACACACCTTCTTATTACGCTGCCAAACAGCCTCTCCATCTGCCAACTTCATTTTGCCCTTTCCCCTCCCAGTCATTCTCTCAGTTTGTCTTTTTCGCCCTGTAGCAACACCTACTATGACAGCTAGGAGTCACAAGAAGGTATAAAAGAAGAGGGAGAGATGGCAGGAAGGAAGGAAAGAG
>NW_018127893.1:3777773-3802229 GCF_001952655.1 Monopterus albus | reverse complement strand
GGTCCAAGTGCAATCCTCAGACATCCCATCATGGTGTTTCTTACCAACCTAGCCTGGGGCAGGCAGGAAGAGACCAGATTTAAAGAATGTCATAAAAGAAGAGACAAAGAAAAGAAGTTTAGCACTGGCAGGATGACCCAAAGGCTCACAAAGAACAAATAACTAGCATCACTGCACATACCTAATGTCTTACTCCCTCACTACTTAATGTGATTATCTCTTAGCCAGTGCGGCTGCCGTTATCCCACAGAAAGATGGAGGACAGAGCTTCAGTCACATAACTGCATTAAGACAAAAAAGTACAGGTTGTCTGTCACTTTTGAGAAGTAACATGTTTTAACCTCTCACTGGAGGGCATCACTGACATAAGTACCCATTTTTAAGCAGACATCCATGGCTTCCACACACACACCAAAACAGATGTATAAACAAAAAACAGGTAGCTATCACAGAAAAAATTGTACATAGAACCAGCTTCACAACATGTGGCACCAACTGCTGTTACTGACAACAACAAATGTCTAGTGAGCGAGAAGTCCCAACCGGCATAGGTGCCAGCGTTATATCAAATGCCATAGACAAGTGGAAGGTGGATGTTACAGGAAATGTACCAGAGGTAGCAAAGGATTAGCACATATGCTACAGGAAATCCTGTGTTGGCATCTGCAGTATTAATAGCACCAACAAGGATAGCAGTAAGATGATAGGCAGTTCAGCGCTGGGCCAGTTGACATGACGCCATAATGGCCCTGTGTAATATCCAGTGGCAGGCAGCAATGGTCAGTAAGTAAATAAAAAGAGAGAGGCACAGAAATGACAGGAAGGAGTAACAGAGAATAAAGAGACTGATAGAGAGTCAAGGAGGAGAGACAGATGAGATGGGGAGAAAAGAAAAGAGTGGATGCTACAGTAGCAATGAGGTCATTGGAGCTGAAGCGAAGCTGACTGAGCTCAGTAAAAATGTGGAGCACTCTGCAGCACCTGCATATGGGCACACACACATTACTGTAGAACAGAGAACAACCCATAAACACACAATAACACTGCATCCCTCATCTCTAATTTCTCTGTCATCATGGAACCATTCCCACTCTCATAGCTGACCTCTTCACACCAGCCATCAAAAATAGCAACTTCACATCTCAGTCAATACTTCCTGCTTCCTTTCGTGATTCTCCTCTATCCTTAAACATCAGCCTAAAAGCACAATCTCATACACACACACATAAATCAAAACACTGGTGTATACATCCTTCCTGAGCTCAACTTAAAACACTACTGATAATCTCTGGCATTATTTATCCATCTATTTATTTGAATTCTAAGCATCCTGTACTCGTTGTTTTAGCAACCTTACAACACTGACATAACATAAAGCTACAGTAATACGGCCGATGTGGTAACAACTGCTCATTCACACATTTAGCAGACGCAGAAATATTTGGAGTGATGTTTCTGGCCACACAAATGTTGGTTCAAAATTCATGTCCTTTTTCTTCCTACTGAGGGAAATATCTGGATCTTTATCTGCTAAATGCACCACTGTGTTCATCAGCTAGTTGTGAATTCTTCCTGTCTGCTGATTGGTGGGTAGCATACATTAAGGTAATCAAAACCAAAATGTCTGCTGCATGTAGGCACTGAGTTAATGAGGCTACTGAGATTGAACCACAACAGTAAGGTGGCCATAAAACCAAAATAATGAGCTGAATGAAGCTAAAATTCTTTTTTGGAGCCGAGTGGAAGTGCAGAGTTGTGTGAATTCCTGTGGGTTCATAATCAGCCCCTCATTTGACCTTTTGTTTTTATAAAAATATCAATATATGTATACATTCTGTGAAATAAATGCAATTTACTTCTTAGTTAAATCTAATTATTAATAACATAACATTCAGGAGGACAAAAGAAGCAAAGCTGGCAAAGAGTTAAGAAATAAAAGAGTGAATGAAGACAACTTGCAAGCTGCAAAGATGACAGATGGGGAAGGCATAGCCAAAATTTTACTTCAATTTATTTGGAAATTTGGAACCCTGCCTTTGGTGATGTCAGTGTGTTACTTCCTGGATGAATGAAACCTTCTTAAATCCTTTGTTCCACTGAGGTTCTGTAATCTTGCACTGAACACAACAAGACGAGTAGGCAAGCGCAGGGTACAACTCAACACAGGGGACGATTTAACACTGACTTTTCAAGTTGTTACACAAGGTCAAGCAGTGTGTGCTCCAAAACACATTACCATAGTTGCTAGCCATGACGTCTTTCACAAAGATTCATCTGCATTTTGAAGAATCTGTGCCAAGTTTGCAGGACGTGAAAGTTATTCTTTTCATCACAGGTGTTTTTCAGTTGCAAAGGTGTGTGTGTGTGTGTGTGTAAATCACAAAATCCAACCTTATAATAATTTACTCACCATCTTGATTTCTACAACGTAGCACTGTTTTGGAATATGTGACGAGCTCACAGCAAGTAACTAGGCTGAAGTACAGCCTCCATACTGCGAGGCTAGTTGTATCGCTGTGTTACAACTAACCCCGCTTATGCAAACAATGACAAAGAGTTTGTTCTCTCTCATATGAAATAAAAACCGTGTTTTTGTTCCATATGTTTACACAGGTTTAAAAAGAAAAAGAGGCATACATTTTCTTCTGCTTTGTTAATATCTTTCAGATGTTAGTCTATGTATATGAACGAAACTGATACTAACAGATGGTAAAGCTGTAGTTGTTTGGAAAGAATGTTCCACATTTAGCTGACTGGTGATGTTATTTATTAGCTTTCCTACCTTGTTGACACAAAGTAAAGTTGTCAGTGTATGGCTGACACACAATCTCATGTACATTCATATATAATTTGACATGTGCAAGTGAGTGATCAATCTGTCCTATTAATAGATAATGGCCTACAAACGTGGCCTACAAAAGATGCTATTATTGGATATTTGCATTTCCTGTGGCACATGTGACACTGCTGCCATGGCAACCAAGGGCAAAGGTTACATGCTCTTGGGTGCAACATGTAAAATTGCCAAGATAAGAAAAAGGCGAGAGATAAAAAAAAGAAGAACGAAATATAGATGAGATGGAACACAGGACTGTAACCTAAAAAGACAAAACCATCAAAGCACAAAATGGAAATATAAAAAATAAATGAATGCATCACAGGTTTTTATGAAATCAAGACAGAAAGAAAGAAAGAAAGGGCAGAACAGAGAATAAATGCCATCAGCATCCATATTAATGAAAACTATAACGGCTGAGTGGAACTGGTTGGAACAGTTTTCTTAATCAACCCTGAGAGGGAGAAGTGTGAAACTATGGCAACTGTGTTTTCTGTGTCTGTCTCCCAGCATCCTCTTTGTAAAACAAGTGGTGGTATGAGATGCAAGGCCACACACATACAGAGGAAACATTTAAAATGTTGCTTCCAGGTAACATTTGCCACCCTCCATTTTCACAGAGCACTCCTGTGCACTCTACTTCAATATGCAATGTGGCGCTGGAATCCTCCTCTCTGTACAATCCATGCTGCATCAAAATTAATCTAACTTTAATCTGACTGCAATATATTATGATGGCCTTTAAAGGTTTGCAGTGTGGCTTGTGACTCCAATATCAGTGACCTTTCAGAATACACATACTTATCTGTAAGACAGAACACACAGCCACTAGATGATTAATGGGGCTGACTCTATGTCAGAGTAGCCCCGTGTAATCACTACTGCACTAGTGTCCTGTACTAGTGTCCACGTATGTGTGAGAAAGACACAGGGTGTGTGTTACTGTACATATGTAGTTCAACCACAACTGATATATGACCAAACCTCCCTATGGGTAGACCACTAAGGATTTATGAGAAGTGTGTATTTGTGTGCATCTACACTTGTGTGTACATGTACATAAACCTTTTCCTTCCTGGCGGCACAAGTCACAATCAGGGCTTAGTGACGCCGATGACACGGTAACCATGACAACCAGGCCCATAGCAGCCAAGAACAGAGGGAGGAGGGGATGAGGTGAATGGATGGATGGCTCATGAGTCTGAGGGGCATCAGGTTCAAGTCTGGTGGGTTTTTAGTTTGTTGGGATGATGAAAGTCCATCGATATTGGGACTTGACATGCTCAGTGAACACACAAACCCTTTAAAGATTTTCCATGTCAACATGAGTCACTGCATTGTTCGAATGGGTAATATTACTTTATTCACCAAGTTAATGTCTAGGATCTGGGAACGTGTCAACAATGACGACAAAAAAAAAAAAAAAAAAAAAAGAAAGGAAATAAACCTCCAGGTTAGCCAAACTTATTTTGAAAAGAAAAAAAAAGGTGAATGGTAACATTATCACTTAAAACTGTAAATATCAGTCACAGGTTATAGCCCTCTAGCACCCAGTTGTTTTCTTTACAGTGAAGTTTAATTATAGCATTTGAGGCGCTTCACTTTTAACTCCAAACAGCGTGTTATAGAAGTACAGAGCAGTGCCTTTTGTATTGTTTATGACCTGATTGCCCGACTGCTCATGTTTCTTGCTGCGCTGGACTTTTTGTCTCATGACTTTGGTGTAAACCAAACCCAAATTTTCTATTAAAAATTGCTTGTAGAAAAATTAATCCTTTGATCTGATCTGAAAAACTCTTGATGGAGAGAAAAAGGTTTAACAGCATCCCATGAAGACAGACAGCACTGTATAGAACTTATGCAGCTGATAGGCAAGAAAATGAGAGTGTAGCAGAGGTTATATTAAGTACAACAGAAACCAAAGATTTAGAGCCTCCTCCTAGCACAGAGGCGGGCTGGCTAATCAGGCCGTAAACCATGTCCTAGCTGCTGCATGTGTTTGCTTGCGTGTGTGCCCAACAGCACCCCAAGCCTCCTAAACTGCTGCAACCATTAACGTCAGTTTCTGCTTATGATGAATGCAGATAAGAGGATATCTGTTTGACAGACACTTCAATCAAATGCTGCCAAGCCTCCAAAACACACACACACACACACACACACACACACACAACACAAACTGCATGGAAACGTCACTACTAATCACTGATTAACTTCCTTCAGGCACCACTGCACATACACGCATTAAGATGCACACAGCCCTTCTGGGCCTGAGAGGCAAATCATAACAATGTCTGTTAGCTACTGCAAAGAATAAGGAGCCTTTTAAATTTGTGTTAAACTCTTTTGGGGAGTCTCAATTAACCTGCCACATAAATACAACTCTGACTCACTTGAGAAGATGTGAATGATTGGTCGTGCATTTTTGTTTGTGTGTGTCTGCATGTAGATAAGTATGGTAATAATCATTTTAATACAGTTAGGATTATGTTTATGTGTGTGAGACAGAGTAAAATTTGTCCAGCTTGAGTAATGAAGCTGATTTCCATTCCACACTTGTTATTTGACTAACTTGCCATGCACGAGTGGGACTACTGAGATTTGTTTATACATAACTGATTCAGTTACAACATCAGACATTCTTTTTGAAATGTTTCTTAGGACCTTGCTGAAAAAGTAGCATTCAGGATTTGACAAAAGCTGCTCAGCCAGAGTTGACTTGAAGCTGTCCTTGCCTTTTTGCCTTTGAATGTCAAACTTCACAGAAGGGAAGAGAAGTTTGGCTCAGAAATTTTGCAAGAACAAAAGCTAAAGTAGATAAAGTAGAGGACAGACAAAGGCACCTGCTTAACAAATCATTAAAGAGCTGGG
Organism: Monopterus albus; assembly: GCF_001952655.1. Lineage (NCBI taxonomy): Eukaryota > Metazoa > Chordata > Actinopteri > Synbranchiformes > Synbranchidae > Monopterus > Monopterus albus. Next base: position 3,796,522 of record NW_018127893.1, on the reverse strand, counting down.
TTTTATCTGGACTACAAGACATAATGATGAATTAGACTTTAAGTAGGAGTCTTGAGGAGGAGGAAGGGTAGGGGCGTGAGGAAGAGAAGAAGAGGATGCTGTACTGGAATGTACAGAGTAAAATGATGCAGAGCAGTGAGAGGGGAAAACATGAAAGAGGGCATCTTCAAGCCTCAGTGCTTTTTCTCATTTAGGAGGGGTGTGTGTGTGTGTGTGTGTGTGTGTGTGTGTGTGCGTCATCAGGGTTCCCTCCCTGTCTTAATCTAAAGTACCACTGAATCACCAGATAGAATCTAGAGGCTGAGATTTTTATCGTCTGATCAAGCACAAAATAAAAGGCAATAACTGGCAGGTCTGGATGGTCCGAGTCAGTCTGCTCACAAAATAACCAAATGAGCCAGACCTCACTGCCATAGAAACTGACCTTACAATCACTCATGACGACGGACTGAGACAGAAAGAAGAGAGACAGAAAGTAACAGCAAAACAGACCAAGAAAAGAGACACTGGTCATATTCAGGTCAAGTGTGAACACCCTTGATGGTTAGGGTTGGGTACTGAAACCCAGTGCCCAATATAATCGGTATCTGCCGGACTGAATCACAAACAAAGTTGAGTGCCAGTGCTGCTCCAAAATGGAGGCAGAAGAATATGGCAAGCCATCGGACTCAGCGAATGTGCATGTTAACATGCACACAAGTACATGTTAACATGTTCAAAAACTGCATGTGCAAGTGAGACGTCTTCTCTAATTTCTGGCAGTTCTTAGCCTGTCCATTGTTTTTACAGTTGATGAATGATACCATCAGCTCAGAATCTTTCATTTAAAATGCTAATTCAGGACATGCATCTAGTCAGGAGAGGTGCCAAACATTACAGGAGAAAAAAAAAAGTTTTTGTGCAAACAAATTTCTCATGTTTGAAGCTGGAGCTTGTAAAATACAAAGAATTCCAACATAAAATGTATATTGCTGGGATTATTACTGTAACTGCTATTTAGCATTACATTATTGCTGTTTGATTAGGTTTTATTTATTATGTGAAGTTATGTAAATTTATTGCATTTTGTATTTATATTTGTATATTTAAAGTGTTTATATATTGTTCAATTTGAAGTTAAAATTTATCTTAGAAAAACAGTTGTTTAATGTCATCAAAAGTTTTGTGCTTTTTTGAAATTAATTAATTAATTCATTCATTCATTCATTTTCTACCGCTTAATCCCTGAGCGGGGTCACGGGTGGGGCCGGAGCCAATCCCGGCCGGCAATCGGGCGAAGGTGGGGTACACCCTGGACAGGTCGCTAATCCATCGCAGGGCTATTTATTTAATTAATTTACTTCTTTTAAGTATTGATTCAGGCATTGTTTACGCACTGCCACTTTCACACCGGTGTAACGAGCCATCCTGATAATGCCGTCTTCATGATCATAACATAAATATACTTTATAATTGAAGTGACGAAGGTTGCCATTGCCATATATAATAGCAGACTGATATTTTACTCCAACTTCATAATCATAACCGACAAAGCCTAAAAGGAACAATAATACTTGGGATGCAACTAACAATTATTTTCCATCTACGATTGATTTGTTGATTATTTACTTGATTAATCAATTAACCATATTTCCTATGAAACATTGTGACAAATGCCCATCACAGCTCCCAGGAAACCAAACCCAGTTGTACAGTTTACTATCATCATGTCAAAGCAGCTAATCTTCATGTTTCATAAGCAGGAGCCAACAAATGACTCAGTAAACATGCAACAGATAAAGTCTGAAAAGCAAACGGACAATCATGTAACCACTAAATCACAATTCAGATGCATCACTGCCAATCAATCACTTAAGAACCTTTTCCACAGTTTAATGTCTTCTGCTGCATAGTAGATGGAGGACTGTAATTATGTTCCAGAGAGGCAATACACGTCAGATAAACAGGACCTCTTTGTACAACACAACCTCTGCAATAGGATTAAAAGAGAAAACGTCTCAGGTTGGATCAATTTTATGGGTCTGCATCAGATCTGTTAACACAAAACTGTGTATCTGCGCCTGAGTGCTCTAATGTAACCCAAATTAACTGCCCTGGTTTTTATGTACATCTGCACTGAAGTAGCTAAAGTTAACACTTGTTGCTTCTGTTCCAGAAAAGAATCTAATAAATAAAGCAGTGAGTACATGCACCAAGAATGAATGATGACTAAATATTCAAATTAATAAAAACACGTATTTCACTTACTAATCCTTGCATTTTCATCCCTTAATCGTGGTTTATTTAGCCTCTCTACTTTTTGCTTGATTTTAAAGAGGAGACGCTTCAAATCTTGGCTCCATCTGTCAAAGTCTTGAGCTGCTTTTACTAAAGCTCACAAACACCATAAAAAAAAAAAAAAAACTGGTATCAAACTTTTGATCAACTTTCAGGATGTGTGTCAACTGAGCAGTAAAGGCAATGGCTGAACATCTGTGGGCGAATCTTAATCATCCGTCATCTTTAAGGAGGTTTCACAAAATGAACACACATTTGTTGTTTTGTGTTCATATGTCTGGTTTGTGAAATCTTCAATAAGCAACATTGTAATCGCCTCAAAGATTATCAAGACAACTTTCCATCCATCAGGTTTATAACTAAATATACTTTCATAATTAACATTCCAAGAGATGTGGTTCATTTGTTTTTCTCTCAGGCAGAACCTGATACACAACTGTGATTATGACACTCAGTTTCCTCTTTGGTAAAGTGGAAATACATCTACATCCGATCGCTGATCAGAAATGAAATATTTTAACTGTTATTGCAGGCTAGTTAGCAGTTTAATACTCTGATGACACATCCAAGTCATATTAGATTTCAACTTGAAGTTAGATAGAACTGATCAGTCCAAGGTAATAACTTTCAAAATCCATGTGCATCCACACCTGACCTTTGTTGTAGCATGAAAGCAACAACTGCTGTAATTCGACTGTGTATTTTACATGATCAGATGTGCTATTAATAGGCTGCTATACTCATATGCATTGGTATGTGGTCTATCAGACCTACTTACTGTAAACACATGTAACAGTGTTACTGTTTTTAAAAGGGTGTGTTTTGTCATAGTATGTTCGGGCTTGGCTGCTTTCAAATGAATTGATAGCAGGTAAGCAGCTCTAGTGCTAAATGGTTTAAAATAACCAGACTGAAACTAAAAGTAGTCCACGTTTGTAAAATTCTGTAGCACGTCCCTCATTCTTGTTGTAGAATACTAACACAATTAATTTAGTTAAATATTTCACAGCCTTTTCATAATAGGCAGCATGAGCTGCATTAAAATTCCCATCTTATTTGAATAGAAACAACAAAACCATTAAACTCTTCCATTTATTCAAATGACATCCTGTGAAAGCAGAGAGGACAGCTGGCCCAATTAAAGAGTGTTATAAGAAGTGGGGATGATTGAGCAGGGAACGGCAAAGTAGAATTGTACATACATGCACAGACTGAAATACAATGTGTACTGTATGAGGGGAATCATATTACTTACATACAGACAAAGAGTCAGATATAAATGTCCAAACCAAGGAATCTTACACCAGTTTCTATGATGTTAATTACATTAAAACCACTGTGTAGAATTCGAAGGTTTCTAACTACATATAACTGCACATTAATGGACTGAAAATCAAAGACACTACACAAATTTTCACTCTCGTTCATTTTTTCCACCAAAATAAAAATAAGAATGATTTTTTTTTTTTACACAAAAAGAAACTATAGTAATAATAATAATAATAATAATGTCATATGTATAACTTTTCTGAAAAACCCGAGTGTGATAAAGTCAATGGGGTGTTGGGGAACTTCTTTGCCTACTGTGCTGTACAGTAAGTCTCAAAATGTGTAGGGTATAACACCAGCAACTGCAACCAATCACCGGCCCCCATAATATATAGCTCTGCACGATCACCGCTGGAGCTGTTCAATGACCTTGCCAAAGCAGTGAGCATAATTCTTCATTGAGTGTGCTGATTTTCAGACCTAAAACAGGAGCAGAAATCCACACGGTAAGCAGTTTGTGATGCTTCTGATCTCAGTGCAACCTCTCTCATAAAAGCTCCACCACACCTTGTTTTGTGAGAGAAACTTGACCATTTAGCACTCTTCCAGTGATACAAGAAAACACTGCTGAGTTGTTTCTTCCAACACCACCCTAAAAAAGGTTCTTTCTAGTGCACTTTACTTTCTTAATCCAGTCTGACATGACCCCAAAACTACTGTGGCTTCAATGGATACTGGAATCTATCAGCTAGAGGTCTTTATAGCATCTGCTGTGACAAAAAGGCAGACTTTCAAGAGAAATGACCAACAAAGAGGCAACGGCTGTGAGAGAGAGAAGGGCTCCACCAGTCTCTTTTATAGCCCAAATCCAATAATTGTTTTTTAAAGGTACCGTAGATGATGGGCCATCATTATAGCCCACAGATTTATATATACCAGTCAGTGTGCACCCTCACCGCCATGAGTCTGGAATTATACCGATAGAATACTTTTATACTGAACATTGCCAAGATTCTTCTCTTTACCTTATACTGCATTTATAGACTTTAACTTTGATCTACTATTTAGATTGTCAGAGTGCCCTGCAACAGTTTAGACTTTAACTTCTAAATCTAATTTAGTGAAAACCATTATCCTTTGATATTTCAACCCAATCACAGACTATTGATTGATTGATACTGCCATATAGCCTAAGAGCAACATGAGGGATTTGGATAACTGACAATTTTTTATTCATTTTATTTATTTATTTATTTTAACATACAATTAGGAAATCCTTTTCACATCCATTTACAATCCAGGTCCGCCCCTGCCACAATTGGCTCCTGGCGTACTAGCCTTCAGGGTGCATCTTTTATGAACAACTCTTTGCTTATTACTGTGATAGCTACCTAGCAGTAAATAACACCTCCGAGAAACGAAAAGAAGTGCAGAGGTATGATGGGTAATAATGTATGTTACCAAGGGAGAAAAAAAGAGACACAGAAAAAGTATAGGATCACAGGGGACAGAGCAATAAGGTCTGCTAACTGTGAGGCAACACGTAGAGTAATCCTATCCTTTCAGAGGCTTGTTAACTGAGTCATGGATGAACAGGAAAACAGACTAATGCACCAAGGAGTGAGAAGGGATGAGTAGTCACAACAGAAACAAATAAAAAAAAGAGAGGCAAAGAAGGCAAACACTGCACAACGTCTGTGCGTGTGTGTGCGTGTGTGTGCCTGTAGTCTGTATCCTACTGTAGGTGTCCTATCACAGAGTGACACTCTAAAACTAATGAATGATATAATGACAAACCTGTCAGCAAAACAGCGCTATAAAAACACAAAGCCTTGAGCTCACACCCTACTTACTATTCACTCACACACCCCCCCACCCACAGTAGTGTGGTCTCTCTCTCTCTCTCTCTCTCTCTGTACCTTTCTTAATAAAAATAATAATGATTATGAATATTTTATCTATACCGTACTATGTAAAGTGCCCTGAGATGACTTGTGTTGTGATTTGGCACTGTACAAATAAAATTTAATTGAAGTGAAAATATCCCAGATCTACATTTACACACAAACCCCCAGAGCATGTGCACAGACCAATAATAATAAATCAAGTGCATGTTAGGCCACACCCAGAAGCTCAAAGTGATATGCGCAGTTACAGACAACTCTCAACTCAATTCACTTTACCTCCAACCCCTCTCCCCCTTCCCCGCAGTGGAATGTGAAGTGTTTCACTCTGCGGAGCTCCAAGGCGTGTCCAGACCTTGTTAATACAGGCCCTTGTTCACCTCAGATCATAGTTAAGCAGGTGTCAGCCTTACTTCTCACTCCTCTGGCAAGATTTCACACTCTGTTGCAAGAGGATGGTCTGATTTTCTAAGAAGTGTATGATATGTACCAACTCTGAAAATGTTTGATGATGTTTCACAAAGCTGGAGAAAACACAACAACAAGCTGAAAGTACTATACAGTTCAACAGCTGTTCTCCATCCCGACTGTCATTCCTCCCATAAAGTTTTATTGTATTGATTTAGCTGCTATTAGAGCTGCCTAGTACAATTCAAACTCTTTTCTTCCTGATCACATACCAGACAAAGAGATGTTAATGCAGAGTAGAGAAAGAGACAGAGACATAAGTGCAGTTCAAACTCTGGGCTCAATTTCAGATATTTTCAAGTAAACTCATCCAGGATCACAGGTTTGGTGATATGATCATCCTAGTATTTGCAAATAATTCTTGGCATCCAGTGGAACTTGGCAGACCGAAGCAACAGATGGTTGAGGAGTAGTACCATATTCAGACAGTGGCAGGTTATTATTTAAACAGTTTTTAAAAACTGATGAATGAGTTGCAATTACTCTACAGTAATGTGACGACTAGCTGGAAGAAGACAACAGATGTATATATTGGTGTGATGATCAGCGTCAGTAAGAGCTCAGAGTAAAAATCACACACCTCTGCTGTAAAAACTGTCCTATACACATGCTCAGTTTCTTCAAATAAATCCTACTATTAGTCAGCAAAACCCAAAGGGGCAAGCATGTGGAGCACTGTGAAATGATAGGATGCATGTCATCAAGGGGTGAAATGCAAACAGATCACCGGATTGATGCGAGCCAAGAAACAAGAAAATAGCCAAGAAATACTTTACTGTAGCTTTTCCTTCATCTTTGTCGTCTGTCCTCCGGGCCTCTGAAGAGAGTTCAGTGAATTTACCAGACTAAAAGCCCTCAAAGGAGCAATACTTGTGGTGTACCTACTAAGGAGAATACTCCCCACAGCAGATGGGAGCAGAGAAGCAGGCAAGTCAAACTCTGCTATAAAGAACTGTTTGAAATTTTGGGACATATGCCTAGCCAATTGCTGAGGGTCACCTCTAAAGTTTGATATCACTCAGGTATCTTTCTAGTAAATAGAGCAGTGACGGGATGATGTTTTTTATAGGCCAACCCGAAGTTTGCATCGCCCTCAATGGGATTTTTTCCCATGAGCTTCTGGATTATTGCAAAAAAAATAAGCTCTAGGACAAACAAAAGTGTATGATTCACACATTTCTTTCAACAAGACAAGTGAAGCCCAAACAAACTACACCACAGTCCACCATCATGGCTTCAAGCTTGTAATTTGATTTGATGCAGAGCTCGTTTGCAATCGCAGCAGGTGACTGTATTAAGTTAGTAAGTCCAAACTCCTAAAGACAGAAGGACACAGTGCTTACTGACTCTGCTCTGAATGAAAAGTAGCTGCCTGCTAAGGAGAGTTAGCTTGGTTTCCTAGTGGGTCCTCACAGCTCTGAAAACATCAGAATCATAAGAATACCGAGCTAGTGGGAGGGTCTGGTGCCGTAACGCATGTGAGGTCCCCAGGACGGTGATCCAGAGTTACATAGTGCAGTAAAAGGTGATCTGGGCACATGGTGGCAATACCAGAGAAGCCATTCACCTTATTCAACATCAGTCTGCCCTCAAAATGATTCTGAAGCTGCTATTTTAATGTAAAAAGTTATATACTGTTACTTTATTTCACTCAGGCTATCTTCTGTATATAATGTTAACTGAAGGATTTTGAGACTGTACACAGACTACAGATCTGGAGAGGAGGGTTTTTTTGGGTCTACCTCTGTGGAAAATGTATGTGGTATTTACCAAGTGTCTGTGTGTAGAGAGCAGGTCGTGAGTAATGCCACATAAATCAAGTGCGAAGTCAGGTTTGTGAAAAGTAAGAGCAGTTGCCATGCCTACAACATGCATGTGCACACAGAGAAGCCTATGGTTACACAAACACCCAGTGAGGCTCTGCAGCCTTGAATTTCCCATTTCCTGACTCGCCAGCCCTGCACCCGCTCTATGATAGCCCAGAGGTCAAAAAGCTCATCGTATAAGCTGCAATCCCTGCCTACACACTCCTGCCACTGGTAAATATTTAATCAGTCCTGGAAACACTCAGCGCCAAGGCTGCACTGGCCCTCACACACATGAAAAGAAAGGCAAAGATGCAGTGTATATACAAGCTGCAGCTGGTGATCTCAGGATGAAGACAGATTATCCAGAGCTACATTGGATCACAGTTCACTGACAGCTACATAAACGTGTGCGTGCATCTTCCATCATTCCCAAGAGACCCAGAGTGAGTCCCAGAGTGAGAGCCTGAGGTGCTGAGTTATTCTGTCACTTCTTTCTTTTTGGCTTCCTGCATGCTGAGTCTTCAGTCACAAAGCTCTAAACTGTGTGACTGCCCACAGCTGACTGAAAGGTGGGAGAGGTATGGAGAGGCAGCGTGCCATTTCCTCTGCTCTCGACCCTCCAATCCTCCTACACTGTTTGCACATCCCTCCTTTCTCTCTTCCCTCACGCTCTTGACAAATCCCTCGGCCCTTTCTCCATTCCGCCGTCCCCTCTTGTCACTCGGGCAATGAAGCACAAATACCACTCAGTCAGCACCTAGCTGCAGTAAAAACCCATTATCTACTGTACATTAGTGGCTACAAAATAATTACTGACACCAGTGGAGAAGACATTATACCTTTCTGCATTCTGTTCTCATGCTTGGTTGGTGGGTGTTTATATGGAAATGGCAATCACAAGCTGGAACCACAGAATGTTTGGTACTTTTTCTAAATAAAAGACTCAAATGATTATTAAAACTGACATTTATTAACTGGATGATGAAGCACTATTCGTATTGTTGCCAAAATGACTACACCACTCCTATCTCAGTTCTCATGCACCGCCATGCTAAAATGTCAGCCACACACCATGACATCCAGAGAGGCCATTTCTCATGCGTGTGTGTACAGGCATGCAGTTGTCTGTCATTTGTTTCTTCATGTTTCTTTAATCTTGGTCCTTCACCGGTATTTGGCTTATAATGAATAATGCCACAATGGTTGTAGCGGCTGCGTTGTGATCCCTCCCTTATGTGTAAACAAGTACAAAAGCTGTGTTGCCAGAATGTGTCCTTTTACAAGAATATAGAAAATCATGATTTAGCCAAGTATAACTCCGCTATCTTTCACTGGGCTGGCTGTCAGCTGCTTTGATGTGAAGCCATAACAACCAGTTCCTCTAACACTGAGGAAGTATTCCAACTTCTTAAGCTTAGTCCACAATTTTATGTTGTAGTAACAGATGTATTAAAAAAAATAAATCTACAATCTGTGGTAATAAAGCACAAGGCCTGAAGTGTTTGTTGTAACTCAGAGCACTCACTGTTAACTGAAATCCAGCTAATTCGGCATTTTTATGAAGACGATTACCTGAGATTTATGACTGATAAGTTATCAAATGTAAAATATCATTTGAATCTTTACTACAGCCCATCAGGAACTTATAAAAGTAGCTGCCAGCTTCTGATTGAAATATGTTAAAAGTCCCAGAAAACTCTCAAACACATGGTTTTCTGCCAACATTTGAACAGTCTTGGTCATTTCACATATTTTTGTCTCACTGGTTTGAGGTGGACAGAACTCATTGATCCTGCAATAAATTCTCCCTTTTCCTTTGTTTCAATCAAAACTGTTTAAGAGTTGTTAACTGTCATAATAATTAACGTGATCATTTTGGAGGCTGTAGTTTGCGCTGCATTATACAGAGGCATGTTTCTGTTATTTACCCTTGATAGAAATGGGATGGGCAAAATAATAGAAGCACCTGTCAGTAGGCTATAATGCGGTACATCTTCAAATATGATCAGCTGAATCAGCACCTCTCTAAGAGAGTTTGAACATTACAACCTTCGTGAAGGCAGGATTTTTTGCAGGATTGTTTTCTTAGACTGACTTAGTTTTATCTACATGTACCTGATAAACTGCCAACTGAGTGTACATCCCAGCACCAGTCAGGATTTAGCCACGTTTAAATCAAAATCTGAGGACAGTTGGTGGGTTATTTATTACTGCTACTGCCAGGCAGCCGTGAATCAAATCTAATAAAAGCACATCCACACCGTCCTGATGAAGCACATTAGCTGGGGTTTTAAAGGGTTAAAATTCAATTCACTGGTTGCTTAATGAAATAAATGATTCAGCTTCACTAATCAAGCAAAACATATAAGACTGAGAGACTCTTGTGTTTCACTTAGACTGTAGTTTGTCAATCATGTCGGATCAGAACCATTTAGGAAAAGGCTGACAACTGGAAATGTATGGTAAATGGTTTTGCACTCAAACTGTAGATACCACTGCTCAATTCTGAAGCACGATGTCCAGCAGCTCTTGTCTGCTGTAGTTTTCTCTACTACCTAAGATTTTTTTAAATCAAGTGATGTCTTCTGTGACTTCTCTGTTTGTCTGACCAATAGACCAAATTCTGAAAATATTCAAATGACATAAACAAGTAGTAAATTTTCACACAGGAGAAGCTGAAACCACATTATGGATGCCTGCTATTTCATTCACTGACAGCAGCATCTGTAGCAGACAAGCTTGTCTCCTAAGGTCCAAAAATGGTCAATCTTTCCTGCCAGGCTATTTAATATTCACTAGCTTTTTCCAACTGTCCTGAGTTAAACGCTGAGCTTCCTGACCACATACTGTACAGTATGGGCTTGATTTTTCCAAATTACCTTATTCTAGCACTTCTTTCTTTGAAACTGAGACTATCATATCTGTTGTTTCACCTTGCTGAACAAATTCTCTTCACCAGTATCCTCAAGGGCAATGAGGTTGATTTAATTTGTTGCTAGGAATAAGCCAATTTCCACACTTGTGGGGGAGCACATCACTGCGAGCCTGGCTTTGTATCAGGGAGTAAATTGCTGGGTAATATCATCCCTCTGCGACGAGACGGATCAGTTAAGTACCTTCTGGGGTGACCGTGCTCTGCCGTCTGATCATCCCATCAATACACCACAAAAAGGCCTTTTGTTGACAACTAGAGTATTTTCATAACAGAATCTTAGTTTCACTGTTAGTTACTGTAGTTTCATCTATTTTACTATATGTATGTAGATGCTAAAAGATGAGTAAAGGTTTGACACAACACAAGAAATGTTTTCTGCTGTAACGATTAGCTATAATCTACATGAAATGCAAGATAAGGATCAATTACTCATTTAAGTCAATTATCAAGAAAAAGCACCAAACATCAATGTTCAGCTTCTCAGATGTGAGAATTAACAGCTTTTCTCTGTTTTATATCATTACAAATGGAATATTTTTGTGTTGTAGACAGTTGGTTGGACTAAATAAGCTCCTGTTGGTTCTGCTGCAACAGCTTGTGTTTTTGGAACTTGTGAAAGGTATTTTTCCCCCCACATCTTATAGACAAACAGTCTTATGTGAACCAGAATTTAGTTTTTAGACCACTGGACTAGAGCAAAATTATTAGTAACAAAAATTAGCTATAGTCTCATTCAGCACTGTATATACGTACTTGATTTCCAACTTGCTCTAGTCTATTTTTATATGCCCCCTGTCCTGAAACAGATGATAAAAAAAAAAAGAAAGAAGTCACTTGGTTCAATCCCTGTGAACTGCGGGCTGCTAGGGTTCCTTAACTGGTACGGTCACCTTCGCTATCAGGTTAATGGCTCAGAGAAAGCATGCGAGGGACAAAAGCAGCACTGCTAGATGGGTAATATGTTCTGGTGTACTCAACAATGTTTACACCATATGAAGAGTGACAGAGAGAAATGTCAGGAGACACTAGATGCCTCATTAGTGCTGTGGTTGTTTTCTCCAGGGGCAAAGGTCACACTTCACCTCACCATCCCCAAACACACACACATTAACACTTAGGATTATCACTTTATGCTTTAAAGCCTGCTTGAGGTTTTAACATTTGTGCCAGCTAGCAAGGACAGGTACTGTACTCTCTCTCTCTCTCCCCAGGCTCAAGTATTACCTTATTCCCCTCCCCCACTTTCACCCGCTGGTCCTCCCAATAGGTCTGCTGGAGCCAGGTAAGTCCCATACTCCCACGGCTAGAGCAGATAACAGAGGCCATTATCAGATTCCCAGCATTTAAACTGCAGCTCGGCATCGACCGCTGTAGCGCCTGGTTACAGCTGCCCTGCCTGCATGGTGCCAGAACGGTCTGGGGATGTGGTCTACCCCCATTCACAATCGGGATCACAGCGTGACACATATATAAGAGGTTATTTAAAAACTGCTGACTTATTCATATGCGAGTCAAAATCCATTAATATTTTATCCTACAGTATCTCACAGCATTTGTAGATTCTGAGTATCATGAGCTGCCACTCCCACAGTGTGCCAGACAGCCCAGTCTGCTTGGAGGGCATCTCAATTAACAAGATAAATCATCAGATTACTGAATTATTCCTCAATCAACTAGCACAATATACGGATCAGGTATCTGCCACGATGCAACCAATTCAGCTTCCTTTTTAGTGCCAGTGTAAAACTTCTAATTTCAGTGTTTCCATTATAAGCTTCATTTACTCTGTCACAACTTTGTATTTAGTGTCTCAATGATCTCTGTCCGCACGTTACATTACTTAAAAATAATTCCAAACAATGTGTGGCACCTTAAATTTCAGAAAACTGAGCAATGGTAGTGAATTTGTACTCTATCATCAGATGACAACAGTTATGGTATTAAAATTAAAGTTGTCCAACATTCAGAGTAAAAGCAAAAAGCACCTATTGAATTATTTTGTGATTTCGCATACACCTCCCATATTGTGTCTGTATTAACAATAGAAAATACATGAATGGCTTTGACCAGTGGAGTCCCTGTATGCTAACTCCCCTGACTGAAACCCTTCTTTCTCATCCTGCACATCCATCTCTCCCTCAGTCACACCGCATTGTTCCAGCTGAAAGAAAAGACGACCTACTCTCCTGAGTCTCTCCCCCTTGACAGCAAGGAAAAAAAGAAAACGAGGCAAAGCAAGAAGGAACATTTCCTTGTCCTCTGCTACACGGTAAGAGAGTAATAGTTGGGAGGAAACAGGATCACATTTCAGTGCCGGACAATAAAGCGTAGAGGCCAGTCAGGACACAGTAAAGGGCTGACTCAGTGATTCTCAGAGTGTGTGTTTCTGTATGTGCAAACTTGTGTGTGTTTGTCCCTCGATGAAGTGTTAACATGCTAGCAGGACAGATGAGAACACGCACCATATGTAAGACTAGGGCCTTGTTATATTGATACAGAGTGGCCGGATTGTTGCTCGATCACTCTGACAGTATTCAACACATTAACCTCCAGCCAGCTAATGCTGTTAGTGGGTTGTCATTGCACCTGCCAAATGAATAAATCAGTGTACAGCCACACATTTGCAAGCACAAGCACATGAGAGTGGACCATGCCTGTTCTATTTCTCCTCTATTAGGAACAGAAATGACTCAAGACTCACACAAGAATTTGCGCTTTGACTGAATTTTGCCGTCTACTGCTCGCCATCACAGAACAGCACGAACAAAAGCCAAGAATTCTATGCAGGAATTGTGTCTGAGTGTTTGTGTTACTGAATTCGTGAGTGCGTGTTCCGGAGAAGCCACATACCTTGACAGCAGGCGTGACTCCGTCTTCAATAGAGCTCTGGCCATTCTGTCAAGAAAGCATAAGTGAGGAACAGTCAGTGTGTGCGACAGCGCATATATATATATATTTGTGTGTCTGTGTGCGTAAAGAAAAGAGACACAAAAAGAGAAGGCAAGAGAATGTTTGTAAGTCTGTGTGGGTGGCAACAGTCCATTGTATCCAGTACTTTGCTTCTCCACTGGCAAACCTAATAATCTAAAGCACACAAATGCGCACACATCGTCCATTCCCCGATAGGTAAGTCATGCTGAAACGGGTAACCACTGTTACTTGCTTAAAACAAAGTTAAATCAACACGATGCTGCAGAAGTTGGTGGCTAACTCTAAACACGCAGCAAGATGTGATTAGTTGTGTACTACTGACCATAAACACAAAACATTAAAGAGAATGATAGGCAGAGGTCAGAGGAGAGTTTGTGAGATAAGCAGGTGCAATTGCCTTGTCAAGTCAAATTAGGATCACTTGTAAAGCAAAAATACTCATCGCATTAATACATTTGGTACTCTGTGAATTTATTTCTAACTCAAACAAGCCCCAGAAAAGCAGCCCTGGATCCCTCGCAACCACATTTTCAATATTATAGGTTGGCTGTGTAATATTATTACTCATCTCAGCATTAAACAAACCGGTATATTTTATTAATACTGTGTATTTTCAGCCATGGCTTTATGGTACAGACTTTGCTGTGTATTTGATGGGCTTCATTTTTCAACTCAAAAACATGCTTCTTATTGCTACTTCACTTGGATGTTTGACCTTCACTGTGCAGCTGTGATGCAGAGTTTGATCAGTTTTATATAAAAATCCATTCCAGAGGGTCATGCAGTCACTGAGCTCACTTTTGTGGTGCATCTCACACCACAGCATAGCTGGCATCCATCATTCTTTTTGGATCATGTAACTACAACCAGTAACAAAACTTACAAAAAAAAAAATACAGTCTCATGCCTTCTTTCTGACAAAAATGCAGCCCAGGGTTTTAAAAATCACTGCAGTTGAGTTCCAGATATCCTGTCCTGACCGTTAGCTCCTATTATGGGACTGAAAACAAAAGATCATACAGTTCCCATAATGCAACTGGACAGCATTCAGTTTTCTGTTCCGTTTTCATAGGCTGAACATGAATGGCTGTGAATAGTAAATTACCTCTGGTGTGTAAGATTGGTAGGTCATTCCTTTAATGACAGTCTTGTACCACTGATCAATGTGAAAATAAACATCTATTGATAACTAACCTCTTTGTGTCCTGGGTCCAGAGTCAAGTGCACTGGCCAAGTGTGAGAACACCCTAAATAACAAACCCCATCCTTTTTCCGCTTTTTGCTTTGTTTTTCCATTACCCTGAGGTTATTCAGTTCCTCTTTCACCCCCCCCCTTGTCCCCTTCCTTTTCCTTTGGACTGCACAAAATAAGACAGCCAGTCAACACAATGACAAGTAGACAATAAAACACTAAACAGAAGGGGTATAGAGTGCGTGCGATGCAGGACAGGCAGTGACAATAGACCAGCTTTGCTAGGCTCTTGTATAGTGAAGGGAAAAACTCAAACAGAAAGAACAGAGACTGTGGATTTACTGATTTTCTACTTTACGGTCACTGCAGTACCGCACCACACATTTTCTTTTGTGCTGCGAGATTTTACAGTACATGTTCAGCAACTGGATCCACTTCCTTATCTTCTGAATTGATTTTCACTCCAGCAACAAGCAACGGCTATAAAGTGGTTGTGTGCTACGACCCCAGGCATTTGTACAGAGCAACAGTTTATCTGGTTGGACTCTAATCATGATCTCAAAGGATGCAATTTAATTTAACCGAACTGTGCCACTCATAAAAGCTGCAAGAGGCATAATGTAAGGTGACACAGGAGAAATGGAAGCAATTTAGTGGCAAAGCACAGTTTGAAGTCAGGCACATGTTTTAGTAGCAGCCGATAATTCAAAGGAAACCAGGAGGGAGTTCAGTATGATGGATTTGCAAACCTATTTAATCTTACGTCCAAGAGCAAAGTGAAATCTTCCCACGTCACTCAACTTTCTGATTCTTTCCTTTAACTTATCTTCCACCAGCAAAGCGTTTGGTTGATTGTTATTTAACTCAGTAGGACCATCAGTGTGAATCCTACATAAGTGAGGGAGCGCAGTTGTCTGGAATTTCTCTGTGTGTATGTGTTTGTGTGGTCAGCAATGTCTTCCCGATGTTCCCGCGCAACACGCTTCACCCTCATTAGCGCTGAATGGTTGATCCAATTGGTCCATTTAATGGTGCATTCCCTCCCCTGGGCTTCTTCAGTGAGAACACGGGCATGCACACACACACAAACAAGTAAATAAATACACTCAAAGCCGCACACATAAACAGATGTCATTTAGGAAATATTTAAAGGAAGTACAAGGATTATACTGTGCAAATATGAATACAGAAAAGAGATGTAAGCTGCACACAAGTTAATTAGAAAACATGCACAGGCCACAAGCGTACTGTATACAAATTTACAGATGAGCCTATTAAGCAAGTGTGAATCAAACAGCAGAACTTACTTTCTCTAAGATTCCTAAATGATTAGTCAAAGCAAAAACTCTCCGAGCGCTGATCATCTCTATGTTTAACAAATCAGTGTTTTAACAGCGTGATTACAGCAGCGCTGCTCTGTAACTAGGCAACTAAGAAATACAATAACCACTCTTCTGTCGGTGCCTGTGATCTGATCTGAGTACATTTCTTGTAATCTCTCCTGACAATAGTCATTTCCATTTATTTTTTTATGTGCTAAAAGATTTCTCTTGAACCATAAAAGTGAGGAGAGAAGAAACTGGATGTAATCTGCACCACTGCCTGCACGATCAGATTAATTTTGAACTCTAAAGTCAAAAAGGAATGATAGCTCACTTTGTCAGGGCACCTATCAAGCAAAAGGTTGTGTTATCACATGCCCAATCAGCTCGCCTCCACCCCCACAGCCCTGCTCAGGTGTTCCACATGTCACACCCAGATTAGCAGCAGCTAAAACTATGTGCATGCGCACACACACATACCCAGAGCAAAGCATGAATGTTAACCGAGCATGCACGCTCACACAAGTAGTTGAGCGTATAATGCTGACCACACCTAGCTGATAAACATGGCACGTATTCCACTTATTAACCCTACTTTCTCCTCTGCACAGCCTGTTACATAATAAACCAAAAGACACCACTCCTGTTGTACCTCTCCTTCCACATATAGACTTGTCCTGCTCTATCAATCCTGGTTTGTTCACTCCTGATATATTACTATATACATATTTGCTTTGCTCTGTTCCTATCTATCAACTCAAGAGAACAAAACTCTCATTTAAAATACTGAGGGTACATCAATTTCTTTTAGTGACAGGAGAATGGTTTGAAGCCCAAAATAGTAGACAGATTTGGGTCCAGATCTGGACTAAATAACAATTAGGTCAAGAGCAGGAACTTTCAGACCCTAGTCAGTGCAGCTGGCAACCTTGTCTGAAGCAGGACATTTCTTTAGCTTTATAACCTAAATATCCCCTCCTGGACCTCTCACACCAAGCAGAGCTCTATGACTTTAATTTGAGAACCTCTGCACTGGCAGCATAACAGTATACCGTAGCTGCAACACTGTTTCGTTACATGTCATTATTTCATCTATGTGAATCAATGACATGATTTAAAGTAAAAAAAAAATTAACCCGAGTTTAGGTTTGACAAGGAAACAATGTTTTCAATAAAGCTTAAAGGAATGTGGATTCACAAAGCATATTTCTAGTGGAAATCTACAATAATCAAATACTGACAGCAGCATGATTCAGATCTATTGTAGGACCTGCAATGCACTATTAGTGACAGTGGCCAATGCAGGTGGTAGTGACTCAAACAGGGCAGGAAGAGGATGATATGCTGAGAGTGCCTTTATGAGAGATGATTCACTGAGGATCACTTGGTTCACAACACATGTGGTTTGGTGATGAATAAAAGGCTTTAATCAAACACATATTGTGGAATAGCTCCCTTTGCACATTTCTTTCTCGCCTGCTTTGCTACAACTTTAAAATCACAAAAAAGGCAGTTAGTGTGATTGTCATTCATGACACCTTTCTGCAACCAAACAGAAGCACTGGCATAATGAGAGATGGGGAAACAGACATCTCATCAGCTGGCGAATCACAGCACATCATTTGTGCATGTGTTAAAAACCATGTAGTTGAGAATGTTTTTTTTAATGACAGGGTGTTTTGATTTTCTTGCATCCTTCTCTACTTTCCAAATAAGACAAAAGTGTGTTGCCAACTCCAGTGTGACTCCCAACATGTTTGCTGGCATGGCCTCTTGTCTCACTTGCTCTTTCTGTGCCCTGAGCGCTCCCTCTCTTTCTTTCTTTCTCTCGCTCTCTCATCAGGAGAGCCAAAGTGTACAGCTGACTGGTAGGTTGGTGACAGAGATAAATGGCACTGATTCCACTCTGACTGGTGATGACTATGTGATCAAATTCATTACAGATCCTGGATTCCAGAGGACACTGATATGACAACAAAAACAATTTCTCCTCATAATATATAGGCTGATATATACATGCACACATACTGTAATTTTAGCAGGAATCTCACAGATTTGTTTGTCAAAGACATTACACAGGCAGGTTATTTTTACAGTATTAAACTTAGCACTGTTCACAGGTTCTGCACCACCATCTGTTCAACTGTGATATGCTACTCAGCCAACTCACATGCTGCAGAATATTGTAAATAGTGGAGTCTGCCGAACAGCAGAGTCACGATGGCACTGTTCCTAAATCACCTGAAGTGTTTCTCTCCGATACAAGTTTTTCATTTTTCATATGCACCAATACAGACAAATCTCTGCTCTAAAATTAACTGTAATAACTGTGCCTGCAAGTGCACAATCAGTCATTTCTATATTATTAATAGCAGTGGTGCTCTTCAGATTAGCAGCATGGCTATTGCAGTTTATGTCTGTCAATGTGCAATAAGTGTGATTTTTATGTGGTTTATAGTTTTTTTGTTTTTGATACTGACACATTTTTCTCTACACCTGAGGTTTGCACTCAATTTTGTTGTACTGTGTACAATGACAATAAAGATTCTATTCTATTGAGTCTAGACCAGGGGTGCCCAAACTTTTCCCCTCGGAGGGCCAAAATGAAAATGCGTTACTGGGCTGAGGGCCGGGTGGGCGGTG
>NW_018127893.1:3728647-3776414 GCF_001952655.1 Monopterus albus | reverse complement strand
GCCCTGACAACTGGGGTGGCATAATAAATTGTGGGGAGCCAAGAAATGTCCCCGCGGGCCAAAACAAATGTTCCACGGGCCAAGTTTGGCCCGCGGGCCCCACTTTGGGCACCCCTGGTCTAGACTCATTAACTTGTCTTTAGGATTTCATCAAATAGGCCTCACGTTTAATGAGCACCTTCAGCATCTAGAAATAATGCCAAACATTTTTCAAACATATGCAAATCATCGCCTCAGCATGTTTCTTAGAGCTGTATTGATTACATTTCCACTCCCACCAAATCAGAAGGGTTATCTAGGCCAAGAGACAGAAAAATGAACCTCAATGATAATCAGTCTCATCTCTTGTAAAGCTGATTAAGGGCACTGTAATTTTGTGCACAGAGCTATTCATCAGCAAGATCACATACACAAGGCTATAACATGCTCGCATCAGTTGGCAGGCTAATTCAGAAGAGCTAATCTGTAGACAATCGTGCTGTTTAAATGCAGTATATTACACTGAAAACAATGATTTTTTTAAACTAGCATGTGCTGCAGGTTGCTTGTACACAGCCTGACTGCTCTTCATAACCATAGTGTGGTAGCTGCATAAGCCCTGAGCAACCAGCCTGTTCAAGAAGTGAATGAAGAGTTCATGAAAAATGATGCTGCAGTAGAACAATAGTGGTCTGAAGAGCATTAGAGCCACAAATCTCTCCGTTATGCTGTACTGTATGTGACGGGAACATTGTAACATTCATGTGTGTTTGTGCTCGACAATGACATCCTCTTCTGACAAGATGGGTTTGTTAAAGTAAAAACTCTGCAGAGGTAACACGTGTGCACATAAAGCAGGGCAGTAGTGGCACAAGTGTAAAACCTTAGCAAGAAAATGTTTTTATTCTGGAACTATTATTAAAGATGAAACTCAACTGATTTAAACACTGGTGAATTAATCTGCAGGCTGTTAGTTTAATGATGACCGTAAAGAAAGGACAGTTTCACCCTGACCTTAATCAGCGATGCCATGTATGAAGGCTTTACACAAAGAAGGCACTAGAAACCACTAGACAGGTGAGAACAGTGACAGACAGTGATTATGATACTGTAGCCTGCATTTCATTGTAGAGCTTTGAAATCGGAGATGCTCCTAAGCAGAAAAGTGGATCCTAACTAATCTGAGCTCTTTAAGCTACTTCTACAGCCAAGTAAAACTTATCAAATGAATGGGTAATGATAAAGAACCTGCCCACTGGTTAAGTCTACCAATCATAACTTATAACAGGCCTGTAAGTGGGAATATACAGATAGCCTGCGTCCTAATGGACAACATATTTATCACATGTTGGATACTCTGATTAAAAATGCACACTCATTTTGAAACACAGGACATACATTATGAATTATTTATGCATATTCACCCCCAGCAATGTACGCTATCACCAGTGTAAAATAAAGCAATGGAGGGGGTATTCAGTCATTTTAGGAACTTTTAATCACTGACTTCTATAAAAAAAGTGAAGCCTCACTATCTTTAATTAGAAAGAAATGTGGTCATGAAAGTTAACCCACGCTTTTCTCAACACATTTCCTTTAAACTTAAAAATAAAACTGACTTCAACAAAAACTGCTCAAATAATGCATGGAAAATATAATTTCACATCTCATTACCTCAGTTTCAAGCTGCACTAGTTCCATTGTGGGCCATGGCTCCGCGATCTGTGCCAGAGGCATTTTCGTTGGCTTTTCAGTTCCCTTTTAGTTGCTCAAGTACGAATTTGGTCTTCCTAGATTTATCTTGTGCTGCTCCTGTCAAGTGCACTTCACCAGGAAGCTCCTCGCTCAGGTCCTAAGTCCAGGTTCAACAGATTTATCAGCACTTTGCTCTCTGCTCAGGGAACAAGACGCGCATGCAAACGTTGCAAGCTCAGCCAAGAGCTTTACAAACAATTATAATCCCTTGGTGTGACTTCGACCTCAGCCTGCGTATTTGTTTTAAGTGGTAATCTGATTGAGAATACAATAAATACCAACAAACACACTTGTCCTTCTAGGTACGCGCGTTGACTGCACTCTGGATTTGGCTTTAACAAGCGGGAGTGTGACTGTAAGCTCCCCCTGGTAGCGCTGTACAGGGGTCTAATGCCACCTAAAGGAATTAGCCAGAGTCCGTACTATCTTTACAGTCGACGCCGTATCAGAGCCTCCCTTGTGTGTCTGAGTTCTCCAAGGCAGGGGGAAGCCGCTTCGCTCTGTCCTCTCGTGTTCCAACAGTATGCGATGTGCGCAAGAGCCTACACTGTGGCTCTGTAGTACGAGGAGGCTCCAACTCCGGCTGCTATTGGTAGACTTCATCTGGAATTTATCCAGCCCTCTGCTCTACTTGTTCCGCCCAGGTCTGATCGTGCCATCATCTGGTGGAAAGATGAAATGCAAATACGTAATGCAGACTGGAGCCTGCGATTCATGAACGGCCTGCTTTCTTTGATGCTTCCATAGCCTGAGGTGCATCAGAGAATAGATCCTCTGAGTGCAGAAGAAAAACCTGTCGATCATAAATGGCAGCCACATTGCATAGAAGAGTGCTGCATAAAGTGTCCTGTAACTTTGAGGTGCAGAGCAAAACAATCCTGTTGCATGTCTTCCACAAACTGCAGTGTTTTTAAAATCCCATTAGAATATATTGCACATTGCCTTTAAACCCACATCACCACTTCCTAAAACAACACATCCTGTTGCAAAAAATTACACAATAAATGCAAGTTAAATATATGCATGACTAGAGTACAGGAGACTAGAATTTGCGTCGTGACCAGAGCTGTTTGGGTCTGTCCGGACATTACATTGATGCAGCACGCTTTTCACTGACAACAGGTTTTCCAATGGTCCTTGTAATTTTCAGTGATATAATGCACCCCTCCACCTTGAACACTTTCCTGCTTCATTCACAGCCGAGTGGATTTTGCTCTTGGCCAGCTTTGGTTACTATTGGCAACTGGAGCGCATCAACCCGCCTAGTCGTGGATGGATCAGATAATTCATTTATTCAAATTAAGACGAAGAAACAAATGGCATTTTCTGGAAACAAAAAGAAAAATGAAATGGAAAGGAAGACCTCATGATTTGGTTCATTTTTGATAGATGTGTTGCCTAAGTACTGTACATGCAAAACTATGCTGCATTAATAAAGCTCATTGTGCCAAAAAAACACTTCCTATCTTGTGTAATTGCTTATTATGTTCCAGATATGTGTGTGGCTTTTGGACTTTGTGCCTTCACTCACTCACACTCACTTTTCTTCTCCTCTCTTCCCTCTCATTTCCCCCCTGTTCATTATGTATTTGACACCTGTCGCTATCCCCTCTACTCTCCAAGGATACCAGAAGATTGATGCTAGACATTTCATCACTGTTTATGGCCCTTCTTATGTGAGTCCAGACTTTCAGTTAGATCCTGTGGTGGAAAGTTAGAGATGTATTAAAGATAATTTAAAGGAACCAATAAAAAGAAGCTGACCTATGGTGAATTGTTATGTCAAGAGGCTTGTGAATGGGGGAACGCTCTTTTTAACAGCACTGCATTCCAAAAATCTACATGAGATGTAAATTACTAGTGGCGTGTAAATCCAGACAGCCTACCATTAGGTACATAGGGACTGACTGACATGTTAATATTCTGTATCTGGCCATTTTGACTGGGGGAATCGCTTCTTCTGTTCACAATGCCTCGGTGACATCACGGCTGATAGCAATGACTCAGAGGTGTCTCCCGTCCAGTGACAGAGACTCCAGGGATACCCTACCCACACCTTTTGGCTAGAAATGAAGCATCATGGGAAATATGGCTCAGTTCAGCTTAACATGCATGTGCGATAGAGCAAGTCTCCAATCTGACTTGTTGGGATATTGATTCAGGAATTAAATGTGTTTGTCGAGAAGCTGTCAAATAGAAATGTTAAGTGAGCTGTGATGAACCAGATGGCAGATTTCGACCCCAAGTGACAGCCTGCAAATGAGTTAAACTGATGCAAAGGTGACAGTGTCATGCAACCTGATTTTCAGTTTGAACTGAAACCACAAAGGAATGGGAGAAGGAATTATACAGTATGCAGTCCACTCCTCTCTAAATACTGTGCACACAGTAGTAAACAGTGCAATTAAAATGCAAATATATGCATATTCCAATTGTGAAGTGGCATCACAAAATTCACCTGTTCATTTATGAAAGTTGCTTTTCACTTTTCTTTTAATTCTTTTATCTGACCTATTCAAGGTTTTGTCACACCGACATAGACATGTATAATTTCCATTCAAGTTCATTTGTGCAGCTGTTTTTTTTTAATTGTTTTTATTTTATTTAACCAGGAAAGCCCCATTGAGATACAAGATCTCTTCAACCAGAGAATCTTGGTCAAGATGAATTTAGTGTTTGCGTTGGCTGTAGTGCTTTTATTACTGCTTCTGCTTTATTCCATTATTTGTCCTGTTTTTCAAGCATTATACAAAATAGTAATAATAGAATTTTCTTCCTTATTGCACTTGTAACTGTGTGGCAGTTTGAGATTCATGCTCCATGAATGTCTGACGACCTCTGAGATAGAGTAAATGTATGTGTCAGTTAAATCCTAAATAATAGATAGATCATTTTTTACTTTCCCTCACTCACCATTATAAGACAATACATTTAAAGACAATTAAAATAGATTTTGTGTAAAGTGGAATGTTTAATCAATCCAAGGGATTAATTTATAGGCAACAGGAATTTTTACCACTTTAAGGACAAAAGCATTCCAGCATCGAAGCAATACAGGGTCCAAAAATACAAATACAATTGGACCTGGTATTATCACTAACAATGTGTTAAATATCCACTAAAATGCATCTTAACACATGCAATTTCAGTTCTCAGTTTAATACTCCGGGTGTGTCAGGTTTCAATAAGAGCACTTTCAGACTTTTGGTAATAAAATTCCTGCTTAACCAAGCTGAGTGAGCATATGTCTGCACTGGAAGGATCAGCACCATCAGTGGGGCTGCAGCACTGAACAAATTAATTAGCTGCCGCTAGTGGTGCAGGGGTAATTATCCAGCCTCTGCTCTCTTACTATAGCAGGAGAAGATGGCACTGTAATGATTCATTATTCATTCTAGGTCTGTACCTGTACAGAGATGATGAACAAATAGCTTTATTGTGTTTGAAACATCAGTGGAATTAACATTTGTCATAGATATGGTGGGACAGAGCGGCTGCAGATGGACTGGGAGGGTCTTATTGATCTGCTTTAAAAAAAAAAGAGAGAGAGAGGGAGGAGGCAAAAGGGAGAGATGTGCATTGCATAACAGTGTCCATGGTTCCTTGTTACATAAAGTCTTGTTCTTCTTTGTCTCATGCAATATCTTTTGCAACAATAGCTCCTAATACTACACATACTGACTACAGAAGTGTATGACTGTAGTAATGGGCGCCCTGTCAAGCAAGAACTGCATGTTGAGGCTTGAGTTTGTATCTCAGGTATTTGGGCTGGGCAAAGAGGCAGGCCAAGCACATGATCTTTACAAAAAAACACCTCTGAGATCAAGTTCAGTGCAAACAAGCTACAATAACTCATTGCTGTGTCATTAATTTTCACTTAGAGATGAATAAAGCTATTGTAAAATACTAGGACATTCCAAATCAATGGGTAGGCTATATGTCCATGAACAGACTGTTATAAGGCCCTTTTTTACACAACACAAACCCATAAGAGCAGCATACATGTGTATGAGTGATTTCACACACAAAGTGCTGCTGTCACTGACATAAAACCACAGACCGGAGAATATAGGGAAGAATGAGCAAGATGTTTGAAATCCATTGCTTTTTTAAAGTTATGTAAGATCACTTTGGTTTGTCAGGCTTGTGGACTGATGCTGCACATTCAGGCTCTTCTCTCACACTTTCAACAGAGAACATCTTGACTTTACAGAGGATCAGTAGTTACTCAGTCAGCATTCACAATGACTGAAGCCGGTTTCCCCTGCTAAAATCTTAGTTAGTTGTAGTTCATTTTTTATGCTTTGACAAATAGTAATCTGTGACAACTATAAACTATGATGCTATCTCACATAACCCTATATCTACAAAGACAACTTATAGGTAAAGATTTTGGTTTGCTGCCAGACAGATTTTCTATAACTATTAGAAGATACTGGCATGAAGGATATATAACACACACAGGGACACACTGGCATTTCGCCTGCTGACATGTACAGTAAATCTCTTTTCTCCTTCCTCTGTCTTTTTTCTTGGTTCAAAGTGATTAACAGCAGGGGGTGCCAGAGATCAGAGGGCAGCTCTTTCATGACCACAGCCTTTTGGTCAGGCAGGTGCCTTCTACTTCTGATTGAACATAAGTGTATTATGTGAGATATTTACAGCGATCCCCTAGTGTAGCTCACAGCATAGATTCCACAGTTCATTCACAAATGCCCAGACTTGATGTCATAAGCATGAATGAAACCACCACTGGCTCAAAGAAGTCAAACCTTTGTTCAGTGGTTCACATTTACAGTATTTTGACAGTGTTTTTATGGTTAATGGTCTCAATTAAGAACTCACTGAATTGTATGGAGGTAATCTTTCAACATAAACCCCCAGCTGCTCAACTGCTTCCTTGTTTTAAGTACATATCTAAAATAAATGAGTCATGTGGAAAAGCTGTCTCAGGCTTTTAATTCCCCAAAAGAAAATAGACCTCACAATTATTAACTACAAAATAATATCTTAGACATTATTGCTATACTTGTGTTTTTTTTTTCTTTAGTCTAAAGTTGTATCTGTTTGTGTAAATATGGATAAATTAGTCAGGATTTAATTCTTTTTATAGCATATTGTAGAAATATTGGGCATTAATAAAATATGAATATAATTAAAGCAGTGTTTTCTTATACTGGAAATGTAACAGGATAAAACAGGAAACATTTCTGGGAAATTCCAGCCTAACCAGTGGATTTGCAAAAGAAGGATTATGTGCTGCTCTGTATGAGGGAGAGCAAGATATTTTTCCTTTAAGTCTTTTGAAAATGCAAGAACATAAAGGGGAAAACTGAAGAGTAACTTCAGCACTTGTGTGCATGTTTTTATGTAGGGGGCCATAATTAAGTTTTATATGGCAAAGTATGCTTCATTTAAATAAGTATTAGTTAAATTATAATGCAACTATATGCAGCCTCAACGCTCAGAAATGACCTGAGAGTTAAAGAAGGATGTTTCAGACACAGTCACAAAAGTAGCATTATTACAGAGTCACTGTAGTGTATTGCATTACATCGCATAGGTGTTGCATTTATTGTGTCCACCTCCTTGCATCCCTCTACAGGTTGTGTGCAAGTAATCACCATCTAGGCCCTGCGCCTTTCTCTTGCGGATGATTATGCGTAAAAGTCAAAACTACCAGCGAAGTTATGAAGCGCTATAACTGCAGCACCTTACGCGCACTAATTCCATTCCTCCAGGTAAAAAAAGGAGTGGAGCGGGGTAGGAGGGAGGGGTCTTATCTCCTGGTCGAGCCAGACATCTCCGCACTACATTGGCTACCAGTAGGGGACTATTACCTGTACCTGTGAGAAGGTGTGCCATTCGTCATCGTCCGTCTCCAAATCAGGATCAACAGTTTCCTCCTCCAGCCGCTCGGAGAGGTAGGAGTCTGCCAGGACGGCTGGAAACTGAGCGAGCGACTACAACAGGACTCCGAACATGGAGCCTATAACGTCGTGGAGCGAGGAGAGAGTCAGCGAGTGGCTCCAAGGTGAGGGACATATTGCGCTCTGTGTTTTCCACGACTTGGTCGCCTCACAACTACTTTGGCTTTTACGGTAAAGTCCGGAATAGAAACACCACACAAATCCTCTTGGAAGTGAAAGGTGGAGGTGGAGGTGGAATGAGGAAGTAGCCCGTGCTGAGGGAGAAGTCTTGTTCTGATCAGTGTCAACAACTGAGTACTATCACAAAGAGTATCTATATGGCTTGCTGTTCTAGTTCATGTTGCGTTCACAGGGCTGATTGAATTATGTCTTCTGTTTGCGCAGATGGCCATATACAGAGAATATCCTGCTCAGTACAATGTAATGTACACGGATTAATACTTTAAGTTGTTCTGTAGGGAATACTGCATTAGAAAATCGGCAGGTAGTAGAAGCGAACTCTTACCAGAACTGGAAACTAACAACTAACAACATTTACTGTACATACTGTACATATTAATACTTACATTTTGAAGATATAACTTCAAAAACTACAGTTAAGAGGGCTTCAAACATTTTAAACTTTTTAGAACCTAATTGCCCAGCATACAATAAAGCAGAGGTCTTTTCCGAAGCTGCCTACTTAAATCAGGATGCCAGGGGCCCTATTGATCTGCCTCTGTCCATGTTCCCTCAGCATGTCCCTGCCTGTATGTGCATGTGTCTTTCTGGCTATGTGGGGTTTCCATTTACAGTTGCTTTGTGATATGATTGAGGTGTTTGTGCATTTCTGTCCTGTGGCCAGGTCTGGATGCCCCCCTGCATCAATACCAAGTCTCTGAGTGGCATTTGTCAGGTCTGGATCTGCTCCAATTAACCTCTCAGGATCTGGAAAAGTTGGGGGTTCATAAGATTGGACACCAGGAGCTCATACTGGAGGCTGTGGAGAAACTCTGCTCTCTGGTGAGGGAAGCAGCAGACTCATGTGTGTTTGTTTACAATATCCAAGGTACAATATCCAAGGCTGTTTGTTGGGTGTGTTGTGGAGATAATGTGTAAGGATAGTTGCACTGCGCTGAATATTTACTGAGCGGTTATCTTTTTTGTCTTGCTGTAATGTTGTGGGCGGTCTGATATCGGAGCTTCAGATCTCCACTATTTTTTCCACCATCACAGTGATTTTAAACTATGCTCTTGTTTGCACAGTAGAAATGGCAGCTGTTGGAGAAAATCCAACCAGAATACACAGCCATTGCTCTTATTGCCAAACAAGTCCTGCTTCACTAAAATACTCTGAGCCTTTAGCAACATGAACTGAGCTTGAGTTCATTGCTTCCTTTTGCCCCTCACTTTTACATCAATATCCCACCCCAGCAAGCATATCAGAGTACTATACTACTTTATTATTTTGAGCCACCATCAAAGGACTATTCATGCTTCAGCTGCAACCAAAGCAGATTTGGAATGCAGTATTTGCACCTAAGCCTCAACATGCAAAATTTACAGTCTACTTGAACAAACATTTCCACCTAATCAATGTTCCTCCCTGTGGGAGTTTTAGGACACTTATATAGTCATGTTGGAGTGCGGGAGTGTCTTATTTCCAGAGTGGCCTTTGTTTCACTCGAGGGACTGATTGAGCAGGACAGCATCAGTCAAGGTTCTGACTCTGGTGGTGTAACAGCCTGTGAACACTGGACTAAAGCTCAGACTGCTTAAAATGCTTGCTGCTGAATTACTTTAATAATGGTTGAAATGGCCATTATAGCATTAACAGTTTCTTATTTAGTGCATGAATAAGTTTGAATAAGGTACCTGTACACAGATGCACAATTTTAAACAGTAGAGTCTGTAGAAGTGTGTGTGTGTGTGTGTGTGTGTGTGTGTGTGTGTGTGTGTGTGTGTGTGTGTGTGTGTGTGTGTGTGCCTCTTTTCCTGTCCTCCCTCTCTGTCTTGATGCTCCCTGAAGTACTAACATTGTGCTCATTCATAAAAACAACCATCAGACACTCACATGGAGAAGACTATTCTAGTACATGGTTATGTAATTAACACCTACAATGTTGTAGGTCAACAACAAAGCCTGACCGGTCCAAACCTCTTCACCACCGACGAGCGCTCCTTCTGCAGTGGCTCTGTCTTGTTAAACAAACTTTATATTTTATCCCTTTCTACATTTTGAATTGTGAGCTCTGCCAATGGTTTGTATTGCATTTTACTGCACTGTTAGGGTTTATATAGTCTTCAAAACAATTCAACATCACCACAAACTACTGCCTTCAAATTGATCATAAAGTCATATTACAACCTCTGAAAATCAACAAAACAGTAGGTGCTGTAGGAAGAGAGCGTAGCACTGCATTAAATATCACAGCATGAGTATGTTTAACACTGTGATAGGATTTTAGGAACAGAATAATCCTTTGACCAGTTACATTGTGTGTTTGGTGTATGTAGACGTATGTTATAGGTGGTGAGAACCTGCGTAGTCTGACAGAGAAGCTGCGTGCCGTTGCCCGCACCCTCCAGATGGGCATCCAGGGCCGCTGGCGCCTCAAAAACTATGACGGACACAACACCACTAAGCTGCCTGTCCCTGTTCTGCAGGTTGTAGTGGAGCTCATCATGTCTGCCAAAGGACTCTTCTGTCTGATCAACAGGTGTGTAAAGAGCA
Organism: Monopterus albus; assembly: GCF_001952655.1. NCBI lineage: Eukaryota > Metazoa > Chordata > Actinopteri > Synbranchiformes > Synbranchidae > Monopterus > Monopterus albus. Next base: position 3,766,037 of record NW_018127893.1, on the reverse strand, counting down.
AGTTATCTAACTGTACAGTACTTGAAATTTTATTCTGCAGTTATTTTTTACTCAGAAATGCTCTCTGTGGTGCCTTATGAAAATTAATCTGACTGTAACTGTGGGTTAAAGTTACATGGGGGTGTAGCCTTTATACGGGAATGTTTGTTAAGAAAGCTGATGCCTGATTCACAGATTGTGTGAAATTAAATCATTGTACTTGCTTCAAGTACCACTTCCACCCTCTTTTCAGACTTGTTTGAAATATAGTTTCTGTCTTTCCAGGTATCAGTTAATCCACCTCAGTGGCTACACCAATAGCAAGCGCATATTCAGCTACTGCAAAGAGTTGGGAGAAATTGTGCACAAGGTTGGTTCATTCTTTACTTGATGAATTAAGTGCATAAACCTCTTGTGTGATTTATAATTACATTTATACTGCATTTTGCAGATAAATACACAAATGCCTCTCTTTTATGCTAACTCAGTTGCTCTGCTGGTTTAGGACATTTTACTGTGCACATGTTCATAAACACACGAGGTGTTTATCTTAATAGGAACCACATGGTGGCTCTGCTGGTTTAGGACATTTTACTATGCACATGTTCATAAACACATGAGGTGTTTATCTTAATAGGAACCACATATGACTAAACCACATTTCTACTGGTTTCTACTGGTAATGTCACACACGCTTAATTTCCAAAGAGGAACTACAACCTGTTGTACTGTAGTTGTTTCTTTATTGATCAGCCCCTAAAATGCAGCAATATAAAACAAAAACAGAATCAAAACAGTTCACGTTTGTCAGTTTCATTTCGGTAATGCATTCTTTATCTTTGCATTCCTGGCATATTTGAAGTTGGCTGCACCTTGAAGAAGCTCAGGTCGAATGGATTGCCAATGATGACATCATCTGGATTGTTTTGTGTTTACCTCTTTACGCTAAAATGAAATATATGAAAGAAATGGGAGGAGAAAGAGTATTCATAACTGGATGAATGCAAATTAGGTTAAAACCTTTTACAGGTAGCTTAAATGACAGGTCTGGCTATGTTTTAGTGCCAAGGGGGGAGGGGAGGGAGGAAGCAAAGGGGAAGGCAGAGAAAGAAGAAGGAGGAGCCTAAGGGATCGCACCATGAGTATTAAATGACTTTTGATTCCTGAAGCAGTGCTCACTGATGAATGCCCAGCAGAGAGCAACAGGCAGAGAGGGAGACTGTTACCTCTGAAACAGCGCTGCAATGATATTAGAGATAACGAGTCTGCAAGAAGTGAAGAAGAGGCAGAGACACAAAGATGACAGAGCTTCAGACGTGCAAGAGAGTGAGAAATAATTACAGAGAGGTAAAGAGGCAGTGAGAGGTACAGATAAGCTGTGAGTGAAAGAGGAGGAGTTTATAGATAGCCAGCTCTGGATGCCTGCCCGGCACAACAGGTACAGTTCTCACCAATTTGATTTTAGCAGTTCTCCACAAGGTGATGCTGTATTTGGTGCTTCTTCACTTTGTTTGACTGCTAAAAATGGCTCAAATCTACACTTGTATAACACAGGACGTGTATTTTCTGCATGATATCCAATGTTCAGAATTGTTCAGTGATGGTTGATAATGTTAGAGATCATTCATGCAGATTCACATTTGGCCATTCACAGGAGTCTGAACAAGCCTAAGAGATTTTTGTATGAGTAATAAGAGTTGCAGTCTATGTTGATGCACAGTTACATTGTCCTCATGGACTTGGTAGCACAGAGGGGAAGGAAGGAAGTGTGGATTTCAGAGATTGATTTACGTAGCTTGTTGACTCTGATAGGATGTTTTTCACCATTATGAAGTGAATCAGATTTGGGCCTTTTGGTTGTTGTTGTCAGCCCCATACACCTGCAGGCAGAGCACTGAGTGACCAGTGACTAATTTAACGCCTTGACTGCTTTTGTCGTCGGTTCCTCTCAGAGGTTGATCATCATTTAGTAATGACTGATGTTTACTCAGTTCCTGTTTTTGAACATTGTGCACACTGTTGTGTTTTCACATTGTTGGTGTTCCAAAGGTATTAATGATTGTGTATAAAGAGCTACACTGAGTACTGAATCCATTCACAAAATAACACTGGACATGGATAGGCTGATTTCATAGCTATAAAACCTGCACATTAGCAGGTTTTATTAGATGCTGTGTAGTTGACAGGTTAGCTAAAAGGTCACATTTGGACAGCTGAGATGTCACACCTGGTCAACAGAATGTGGGAATGTGGGCTCAGCCATCTCCTTTCTAACTGTCGTCATAGCATTATCAACCTGCAGGCACAATGGCTCTGTAGAAGGGCACGTTGATTCATACACACCTGTAGCACATGCTGTACAACTGACTCACATTACATAAGCACATGTGTGTGTGTAATAACTGCATAGCATTCATACAGAGTTACATACTAGAACAATCATGACAAGTTTAAGGTAGCTCCCCGTTGCCCACTAAGAGCCGGGGATCTGCTAGAGTTTTCTTCCATTAAAGGGAACTGTCGCTAAGTGCTTGCTCAACGGGGATTTTTTTGGTGGGGGGGGGTTGCCCTGAGATGATTTTTGTTGTGATTTGGCGTTATACAAATAAAATTGAATTGAATTGGAAATTAACTGAGGCTCTTGTCTTGCCACCTCTCATGCCTCGTAACGTGTGACATGCTGCCAGGAGGACACAGCCATGGAACCTCTTTCCACAGAAGCTACACCACATCCTTCAGCCACAAAAGTACTCTTATTTGTTGTTTGTTTGTGTGTGCTTGAGTGTCTGCATTTCCTCTTGCACCCTGAGGGCATTTAAGGTCAGTAGTCAGCTGGTGTTCATGGGATCCAACACTAGCGCTGTCAGGTGTGAGCTCTGCAGTGACACACACTCAGTGCTAGGAGAAACAGAGAAGGCTGTGGGATCTATGAACTTGAGAACAAAATGAACTGGGGAGCATAGCATTAAGGTATGTGGATTTTAGTGGTGATTCTAAAAAGGAAAGGGCCATTTTTACATTGCAAAATCAAAGTTTTGAAAGTGCCTTTAGCATAAAAAGATTTGAATGCTTAACCTCCATTTGATGAAAATGCTCCTGAGACAAATCTGCCCTATGGCAGCTTCACTGAAATTTCAGTTATGTAATAGTATAGCTGTAATAATAGACAACACAATACAAAGAACTGTTGTTCAATGATCAACGTGTTCGCTGATTTTGAGCTGCTACTCGGTGACTAATTAAAAGTTCAGGATGGAGAGAATCAAAAAAAAGCTCAAAGGCAGATAAGACTGACAGATGACATGTGAGCTGTCAGAAGTGAATGATTATAACCTTTATTAATTATGGGACTGACAAATGACACATGAAAAATCTAAGGCAAGGAAGAGAAGAGGAAAACATTACATAAGATTCAGACGGAAATATGAGAAGCAGGTGTAAATGATATAACACAGTTCAAGTATGTCTTTTTATAGCAAGTCTCCGACCCAGTGGCAAAAATATCTACCGGCAAAGTGTTTAACAAACTTGCAAACACTATTACAGACATGACGGCGCTTGACTAGACAAGACTTTTGATTTATAAGGCTTTGTTATATTTGACAACAACAACAACAACAACAACAACAACAACAACAAAAGAACCCAATCTGTTCCACTGTGTCTAATCCACAGTCTGTGCTTGTCTGTGCATGTACATTAACCTGTTACTGTTAAGTGTGTCCATGCATAACTGTGTACATTGTCTGCCTTTTACAGAATGTTACACCCTCATAATAGCTTGACTTTGTTTCCTAGACAACTATAGAGAGAACCGCTTTCAGGCACACAACACTGCTGTAATGTTAGCATGTGATCAAGCCACACAACAAGTTTCTGTGAAGTAGATGCATGCTGCATTGCAGTGCGTAAGAATGCAATGAAACAACGTTTTTTCAGATTTTATCACAATGCTGCAAATCAAACAAACAAACTGCAAGATTTTTGTCTTTTTTTTCTGAATTTCTGTTCAGGTTACAAAACTCTTACTGCAGTTCTTTCTGCGTGGGGTTGTTTGTATGTTGTTTATTGGTGTCTACACTGAAACTGTGGCTAATCTGTAACCACCATAGTTAGAGTGAAGTGGAATAAACAGTCTTGAGTGTCAGTCTGTGGAGCTGAATTTTGTACAGTGCCTCTCAAAACATTCAGATAATAAAATGATTGTCTGCCATGACTGTGGGAGTAATTAAGTGCTTATGAGGGGCATTATTTGGGTCTTGTTACTTCACTAATGGCCAGAGCTGCATATCTTTGAATCGTTCAGTTCAGTGACTTTGGACCCTGGGCTCTGCTGTAGTTGATGGAGAACTGAAAGTCAGTTGATCTCTACAGTAACTGCACTCTTTGGTGTAACAGTTAATAAATCCATTATTACAAAATCTGCAGCATTTCTTACTCGAGTAAGATATTTTGTTAATATATTATTGATGGTGAAATGAACAGAAGGGCATACAAGTGGAGCATGAACATGCAGGAGACTTGGAGAGTGAACATATCTGTACCACAGTATCACTATACGCTCCATATCTGTGTGTGTATGTGAGGACCAGTTTGAATTTTAAACCAGGACATTTTGGCTGGTCCTCACTTTCTCAGGCGTGTAAGGTTAGCTCAAGTGTGGCTGTGGTTAAGGTTAGGGTAAGTCTCCTGGAAATGAATGTACAACCCAAATCAGAAAACGTTGGAACGGTATGTAAAATCAAAATTAAAACTGAAAATAGTGATTTGTAAATAATCGATGTCATGTATTGCATCAAAAACAATACAGCAGCACATTATTTGATGTGATACCTCATCAGTTTTATTCTTTGTTCAAAATAAACACTCACTTCAGTCCTGATGCCTGAAACACATTCCAAAAAAAAAAAAAAGTTGGGACAGTTGCATTTCAGGTCTAATATTGAGGTAAAGCAATGAAATGATAATTCCATTTCAAACAGGTGATGTCAAAAGGTAACTGAAAACATGATGTGGTACAAATGTGGCATCCAGGAAAGGCCGAGCCTGTTAGGAGCATAGATGATCACCAGTTTGCCAACATGTGAGAAAATTATTGAAATGTTTAAAACCAATGTTCCTCAATCAAAGATAGGAAGGAATTTGGATATGTCACCCTCTATGGTGCATAACATAGAGAATATGTGGTGCATGTGTCAACAACGACGTTAAGACTTGTTTGTGGGAAGAATGGGACAAAATGATACCTGACACATTCAATCACTTGGTGTCCTCAGTCCCTAAACGTCTTTTAGGATTTGTGAAAAGGAAAAGGGTAAATGCTTTATTGTCCCATCATCATCAGGCATCATTAATTTGTCTATCAATTTTAAATTTGCTGTCAAATAAAGCACCCAAATTTTGCACAAGGTTTACAATAGGAAGCCAATGAAGAAAAACAGCTGTCATGTGTGTTGACAGGCCTAAATGCCAACCCTCTCAGTTTATTATTAATAATAATAATAATATGTAATTTAAAATATATAAGAATGTGATAACAAATGTTGAAATAAGTGAGCAAGGCTGTGAGATTTAAAAAAATATATATACTAGATGTATTTGGACACTCGGCATTTGTTAGGTAGTCCAATGAATTAACTCAGAAAATGGTGACTTGTACTTTCATTGCTGTTTGTGAGAAGCTACATTGTGACTTTGTGTCCAGAAGTCATCCTCACTGTGCAGTGAGATGAAATGGTTTGTGTTCTCTGATTTCCTACCACACCCTCCTGATCACTTTCAGCACAGAAGTGTACCTGACCTGTTTTGGGTCAGGTTGAGTTATAAAGAAAACGTGTGAATATCACTGTATTTTTATTTATGTCTTAGAGCAGTGGTGAGATGCTGGGAACAAAGAGGTGTTACTAGTGAAACGAAGGAAGTGATAGTGTGTGGTGGGAGGTGGAAACCAGTTTAAACCTCAGCTTCGATTACAAGAGTGTCTGTCTTGTGTTTTAACCTTTGTTTTGGCATTTAGACACCTGCTAAAGAGTAATGGTGAATCCACTGACTCTTGCAATTTGACCAGGCTTTACAGACTTTAGGCAGCATTCACTGACTTATCCCAAAGGGGTCAGGTTTATCCTGATATCAGTCACTGCAAAATATATTTAGAGATGCCAAAGCCCTTGTGTGTTGGTAGGTCCTGACTGAAACATGTCAACGGCTACTGGGTGGATTGCGGTAATGCTTTGTATAGATATTCATGAAGCTGACTGACTGACTTTGGTGATCCTCCGACTTCTAGTGCCACCATAACATTTACATGGGTTTTGCTAAGGATGAATTGCAATAACTTGGATGAATTTATTTTCACCGCTTTTGTTTATAACCAAATTCCTGCAAAACCTATACCATTCCTATGAGCCTCAGTTACTTTGTGTTTAGCGCCAGTAAATGTTAGCATGCTGTGCCTAAATATAGCCTCACAAAGCTGCTATGGCTGTAGTACGGAAGAGTATTAGGGCCACTGCATAAATTTTTTTTTTAATTCTGACTTTAAACTCAGAATTCTGACTTTATTCTCAGAATTCTGATTTTAAACTCAGAATTCTGAGAATAAAGTCAGAATTTAAAAAAATGTATGCAGTGGCCCTAATAAAAAAAAAAATGTATGCAGTGGCCCTAATACTCTTCCGTACTGTAGACTTGTAGTCTTGTTTTAAAAGTTGTTTTTGTTACTGCTTAAAGTTTGTTGATTTATTATCATGTGGGATTTCTCTAAGTGGCTAAAATTAACCCTAAGTCTTTTATAATGATTGTTTAAAAGAATTCATATATGTCTTAAATACATTAGCTTCCTTAATTGACTTTTTTCTGCTTATGTTTTAAATGAAGCCAAACATTAGTCACTGTACGATACAGCCAGTGTTTAAGACTACTTTGCTCAAGTAGGGATCAAGATAAAGGTCTGGGCATCTTTATGTGTTATAGTATGGAACATTGTGCAGTTTGTTTTGGGCAAATTCACACTAAATCAAATACCAGAAGGAAATAGCAACACACACACATGACTCAGACACAAACAAACAAGTTGAACTAATTAGCAATCAAGACAGAAACCTCTACCCCTCCCTGCAGCCTTGTGTCGCAGCCTTTAATTAGGCCAGACATCCAACCATGCTTCTTGTTGATCCTTTGTTAGACTTACGTAACTCATCACACCAGGCACTGCAAATTAGCTTATAGACAATAATGGTATGCTTTTTTTTCAATGAATAGTCTATGCTGTGTAAACACCTACGGTTTGGTCTTTTACCTTTTATCATCCACCTTCATTAAATCCCTCCCTCTCATCTCCCCAGTTCCCAGAGCAGCTCACCTGCCTAGTAATGCCCTTATGAGTATTGTCAAGATATTCCTCCTAGCAACCAGATTCTAGAAACACTGACACTGACTTCCTCTATGAGTCTGCATGTACTAGCTGTACACATACTGTACATAAAGTACGTGCGCATGTGCCCTGGTAGGGATTAGTGCGAATCCTTGGATCAGGGAGGCTTTACACAGCATTAGAAGTGTCATTCTGTCACTGTACTGCAGAATACTTGTATTGTTTCATGTGTTCATTTGTACAAGAATACTTCTGTTATAAGATCCAGTAAAATATTGTATCACTAGAGGTCTAGAGTGATGCCTGTATTGCCTCGGGGAGCCTGTGGTCTTTCACTTCCTGCCTCGTGCTGTGAGGAGGAAATAGAACATGAGTTTTCAGTCAAGATTCTCCCATTTCCATGAATCGATATCAGCACTATGTACTGTGGGCAGCTGTGGTGTCATTTTATTATTCTGCTCTATGAAGTCGATGCGATTGAACTAATATCATGTTGTTTCGCTCATCCAGAGGCATATCGCTGTCTTTGAAAAGGAAAAGGACATCATCTCAGTAGTAAGTCTTCAAATTTGTTTTGTCTAATTTATCTATTAGTAATTTTGATTGCTTTTATTTTTCTATGCCAAGTAGATTTGCAAAAAAATATATAGTCAGAGCTGTCTTCTCATTGTATTAAACTGTGATATGTTTTAATCGCCAGTGTCGTCAGTTGGTGGCTGTGTGCGATGAGATCCTGACCTCCAGCTCTGAAGCAGTTCTTACCCGCACGGCTGAGCTCGAGAGCATCGACCTAGTGCCTGTGTCGCCTGGTGATCAGCTGGTAAACACGTCTTCTTCCTCTTTCTAACCCTGACCATTTTGTTATTCAGTGCGGAACCTAAGAATAGTCTTTTTGAATGTCTGAGCAGATGCAGATTCTATTTACTGTACCAATAGTAACTGTAACAACATACAAAATGTAACATGTTTGTAAATGTTATGTTCTGGCATCTGGGGTCCCAGAAAAGTACAGAAAATAACCAACTTCTAAAAAATATGCTAAATTCCCTTCATTTTAAACACATTTTCCTTTTAATTTGAAATGAAATCTTGTGTATTTAAACATTTTTCATGTTAAAAAATATACTAATCTTAAAAACTCTTGATTTTTCTTGTATAAAAATTATAACAGATCGTTTTAAATATTTTGAGAACAATCTACTAGTAAAATCTATTAGTGAGTATTCATTGTATTTTCACAAAAATTTGTTCTTCATTTGAAATGAAAAACTTATTTGCAGTTATTAAAGCCATTTTGTACTAAGGACGTGCAACGACAACATGCAGGGCTGATTCCTGCGGCTTTGTTAGATACTAAATGAATTCCATACTAAACTTCATCATGGTTTGCATGATTCCTTATTATTATGAAAAATATCAATCTAAACTTACTTTATTATGTCTCACAGACACTCAGCAAGTTTCCACCATGAATGGGTTTGTCTGCTCATTTCATCTGTGCAGCTTCTTCTCATCTCATTATTACCATCATTTTGGGAAGTCTCTCCCCATTCTACCACTTCCCCAGCTTCTTGGCCATCTTACTCTTACTTTCCATCACTCTCTCTGGCCTTCTGCAGTACTCGTTTTCTGCCTTTATCATTGCCTGATGGTTTCCATCATCATTTGGTTACATTCATCGCGTCTTTCATCTAACTTGAGGTTTTTCCTTACCCGCCTCTCCCTCTGTATCCTCTCACATTTAGTTGTCCATAAACAAGTGTCTGCTCCTGGCTCTTCTCTTCTCCTAATGTTTTAGTGTTCAGTTTGTACATTAAATAAAAAGGATTATAGCTGTCTTATTTCACTGTACATCATCTAGTGTCCTCTTAGTTTTGCTCTCTTAAAGAGCAATTTTGTTTTTTTGTCCAATTTTCTCACCCTTTGTGTACTTGTGTACTCTGCCCATTAGGTAAGAATATCTCTTGTTAGATGATAATAGCATTCCCATTTCCTTGTGCTTACTCACATCCTTGATTACCTGGACTTCCTAATCATCCTGTGCCAATTTTCTAGCCCCGTTTCATCCCCTCTGATGATGTAGACAGGCAAACATTTGATTTGAGCTTGTGTCCAAGAAAACTCTGGGTTGCAACACGTGTGTGAAAAGGGAGGGTTTTAGCTAAACTGCTGGGAGGATGTTTTCACAGTTCTTCTACAGTAGAAAAGGATCATAGGAATTTGCCCAATTGCTAGCAGCAAAGCTTGCAGACAGAGAGAAAGTGACAGAGAGAACATGATTTACCACATCACCAGTAACAAGGTCTGGCCTTCGAAGACTGAGCATCATGGGAAGTAAAGACAGAAAGGGAAGTGAAAGGTGGGAAGAACAATAATTCACATACACTGAATGTACAAACTGTGCTCTTGCTTAATAGTAATTACTGATATAGAAGTAAAAGCTAGCTTGTTTTCTTTTTCCTCAAATTTAAATTCCTCCCTGTTACAGAGGGGACGATTAAGACATGCCTAACAAAATACTGACTCAGCCTAGTGTGTATCCTTGAAATAATTCCCAGTAAATGTCTTAGCTTAAAGCACAGGAATTTATGTTTTTTTATGTTTTCATGATAACATAAAAATTCTTTATTTAGACAGGGAAAAATACCTGGCTAGTTAGTGTAGGTGAGGAATAGCATGTGACATTATGTGAATGTGAAGATACATTTTGGATTTGCAGTGTGGGATTTTTGCCAAATATGTAGTCAGAATATTTAAAAATGTACTTTATCCATCAATTTATTATTCGTTAGCAAGCACTAAATAATATGTATGTTATACTGTATATAGTAAATTATATAATGTACATTACAGTGGCAGGGATTTTTTTTTTAAGCTCTGGTCTTTCACTTTAAAATAATTCTTGTTTCTGTTTTCATGTGATATGTCTCCTTGTGCCCATTATGACTTAAGACAATCAGTCACAGCAGGCTGGAGACAAATGACAATATCTCCCCAGAAACCAACAACAGTGACAGTAACAAAACATCTTTCTGTGTCTCTCTCAGGGGATTGAGATTGCGTCCACTGGCTCCAGTAACCACTATGTGACGGGCACAGCTGCTGAGGTCAGATGCTCATATTTACTTTCCTTCTTTCACTGACTCGCAAACTACACAGAGTTAACCGTCATCTGCCAGCTCACTGAAGTGCAGCAAATGTCTGCTTTTCTGAAACTCCAGACCAAAAAGTTTATTTCAGGAACAGTTTGTCTATTTGTTCCATCAGAAGAGCTGTGGGTCACATCCAGCAGAGTCCAGTGCCTTACACTTTTTTTCCACAGGACATAACCCTTTCACACTCATTTACACTTCTCCAATCAGAAGGCTCTGATGGGCTAACCCAGACACTGCACTTGTCAGAGTCTCTCACTGAAGCTGAAAGTATATTTTCAGTTATGTAAAGCTAAAATAAAGTAGGAGAATGATCAGTTATATGTTTTCTCTAAATACATCAACACTCTTCAGCATTTAGTGGTTGTTCTCAGTAGCAGGATCAGTATACAGTGATGTCCTTCTCTATTATGAACCCTTCTCTCTATGCTTAAATTTAGATTTATTATGTAAGCATGAGATCTGCAGAAATCCCCTTTAAATATTTGTGGGTGACATTATTTTTAGATGTCGTCTTACAGGCCCTGTCTTTGCTTCACTGTTTTGAAACCAAAATGAATCTGAGCTCATGTGCTGCAGATACTTTGTAATTATAAATATCTGCAAGAAGTGACTTGTTCCAAATGCTGCAGACTGCATGGAAACCATCAGTTCATACCGCAGTGTCAATGTACTGTGCCTCTATTAGTTGTCATCTGCCATATTTATTTCTAATAAACAGACAGTTTTTTTTTATTCTTTATTGTGAAGATAATTAAATCAATGATAAGTAAAAAAAAAAAAAACATGCCCCAAATGTGCCCGGTCTCAGCAAATTAATCACAATAATCATCTCAAATTAATCAACTTAAGCAATCCTTGTTCAAGAAGGAGTTAGAATAAGTTATAGTCCTACCCCTTTTTATATTTTTCTGTGGACTTTATTATTAAAAAAGTAAACAACTATCCATTACCTGTCTTAATTAATCAATAAATCAGACAATCATTCCAGTTAAACAGTTAAACTGCCGGTGAATTACCATAGTATGTTGATGTTGTTAACTTTAAACTGATTCAACTTTTGAGTTGCATAAAAACTTCTGAGGAAGCCAAAGATCAGTGAGATCAGGAAGCTTGTGGAAATAAACAAGGTTTGAGGAGTGTTTATCAGCCAGAATAAGGAGGGCTTGTAAGATGAATGTGAGGGTAGCTCCTCTGTGGGATGGAAAAATGGAGATGTTATTTTCCATGATGTCAACAACAAAGCACCCTAGACTCCCCAGCTACTGCAGTTACATCACTATCACTGGCTGCTAATAAACACACACAAAGTACATGTCTATGTGCACGATCTATGTACTGCTGCACACACAGATAGAATCTGTAGAATCATAGAATCAACTCTAATAGTCATTATTCCATTTCAGTGGACAACAATAGGAGCCAGAGATAAGACAATACTGTGAGACAATATAAGTCTGCCTATAGTCAGTAGTTACTAGATCAGTGCTTTGGATTTTGCATAGATGTGATTTGTCAGATTTGTGAAACATTCACTGGATTGCCCGGAAGGAGGCGTTGTTAAAGTAGCATGCTCTCATCCATCTTCAAAAGCTTGGTGACCATGCAATTACATCATGGTGCAAATCCTGTTAGAGACACCACTGTCAAGTAAAGTAAAAAAAAAAACAAGAAATTAGGTCATCCAGTACATCTGGCAAAGAAAGTTCAAGAAAAACATTATTCCACAAGTTGCTGCGTACAGTATCCAGCTATGTTTTCATTTGTTGGAGGTTTTTATTTGTGTTTGTCTCCTCTTTTCACAGCCTTCAAAGGATATCTATTCGAAGATCTTGGCTGGTGATGAAGTAATTCAAGTCAATGACCAAGTAGTGGTGAGCAACATAGCATACAGATTACATGTTCAGTACATAAGCCTGCATGCGTTTTGGACTGTTCTGTTCATGTGTGGTTCTGTTCGACTTAATATTCTCACCTCCAAAGTTCAATAACTGTTCATGTCAAGTGTCTAACCTTCCTGTTGGAATACTCATCTATGTTGTTAGGTCGGCTGGAGCAGAGCAAATCTTGTGAAGAAGCTGCAAGAGAATCCCAGCGGAGTGTCTCTGGTCCTAAAGAAGATCCCTGGGTCAGTGCGGTGCAAAGACTCAGTAAAGCAGCTCTCGTCTGCACAGGTCAGGGAATGCTGAAGTCTTCCTTCACCGACCTAAGCACTTCACAATTTAGATTGCATTTGTCAAGATAGTGGAAGTGTGAATGTAATATCTTTAAACTGACAAAGAATTCTCATACATCTCATACATCGTCACCAACCAACTTCAACAATCCCACTTAGAAAGGTGGGATTTGAACATTTTTTAAATAATTTGTGAAGCCATTAGAAAATTCCCAAGCCAGAAGTGTTATTGTTGTGGACATAGAATTTTAATTATCCACCACTCAGGTTCTGTTTAGGATATTTACATCCAAGGTGACACATCAAATCCTGCTTTAGCAACTGGATTATTTACACCTGCACCTTCTCTTTCACAAGAATCCCCTCTTCCGTTTCTGTTGAACATCACTTGGGATCTGTTACACGCTCTCACTAGTCACTACGCTGACTGTTGTTCATCTCTGAACAAGTTACACACTGAAAGCGCACATACACACAATGCATTTCACACATCCCTTGTGACCATTGCCATGTTAATCTCAGCCTCAGCTGACAGCGTAGGATGAGACAACACACCTGCCCTGCTATTAGCATGAGTTTCACAGATTGTGCGTATGCTTTTATGTGCATGTGCCATCTCCTGGGCTACAGAGTGTGTTGATGAAGACCTGAGGAGAAGATGCTCAGATGCTTGTTCTGCTGATTTCTTTTCAGAAGGAGGAAGAGGAGAAAGAAGGGAGGTTAGAGGAAAGAGAGGAAAAGGAGGAGGAGGAGAATCTAAGGCACTCCATATTTGAGAGGGTAGCAGCTTCTGTCAGGTCCCTGTCTTTTAGGTAAGAGTATCATTTTGCCTTTTATTTAAGAAAGCATTAATGTAAACAACACAGGTTTCCAAATGAAAATGTTTTATGAGGAAGAGAAAGCATTCTGAATGTCTAATAGGCCTCAGGGATACACAGAAAGATTAAGTGTTTTAATTTAACACTTAATAATAACTAATAAAAAGACTGTCTGACCTGCTGGAAGTGGCTGCTTGCGAGCATAATAACTCTGGATTTCAGTATGCAAATAGATCAGGGCGGATATAAGTTTGGTTCACTATGTTACCAGAGATTCTCTCAGTAGAGCTGAACCTCCCACAAAGCCTTTTGACCTTGTTAATCTGCCAGGACCTGGTAGGCTTGTGATGAGGTCACACTGCAAATGCCACAAATTCCACTAGGCACACCCACAACCTTCAGTTGGCTGGAAAATAAAGAGATGAGGAGGAAGATGAACAGATTAGGAAGCTTTAGAGAGTTGAAGACATACAATAGGAGAAGGGGGAAGGAACATGGAGGAAGAAAAAAAGAGCGATGGAGGAACAGTGTGAGCTGACGGAGAGCAGGCATACTCAGACAAATGGAGACAGTGGGTGGGATGGTGCATTAAGTTTGTAAATAATTTTGCCATGCCCTGATACACTACAACTCCAAGAACAAACTTTAGACTACTGGCACTGACAGTCATGTCTCATTCCTTTAAAGGGCAATACAGGTTGTTTACACTCTTTATATTAATATAAGTATACTGTATATAAATAGATAAAGAATGTGTCAGTTTTATGTCAAAGACAACTCCATGTTTGTTCATTGTTTGATTTTTAGTAAATTGCATGATTTTGACTGCTGATTGTCGCAGCTTAAATGACGCACCATTAGTGAGTGATACTGATTGTTGCTGTGCTTATTTTGTTTTCCATTACAGGAAAGCCATTCAGGGGCCAGAGATACATAAGCAGCATATGGGACAAGAAGAGTCAGAATTATCCTCTGACAGGGACCTGAGCCCGACTCTCACTTCATATCAAAACCAACAGGGGTTGTTATCATCATTGTCAGCTTCAGGTATGAAAAATAAAGGGAAGGAAAGATGCTTTCTTTCTTCAGAAGTCCTGAACTTGTGCTCAAGTTGTATTTTGAGGTGATCTTGTTTCAGTTGTTAAACCAGGATACTGAGGTGTACCATAATGGAGAGAGAGTTAATTGTAAAGTGTAAAAACAAGCATAATGTGCATCAGGGGTCTCCAGCTCTTTTTCCTTAGAGAGATACTTTGGCAAAATGAGAGTGGCTGAGAACTACTCATGTTTTATGTTAGGCTACTAGTTATGTTTATTTGCACATTATCATGATCTCAGATGTCCACTGCAAATAAATGTCCACAACCCCGCTTAGAAATCATAGAAAAAGATGCCCCCTATAGGGCCAGTATTTGCCTGGGTATCTAACCATGCATTGACAGTTGGCAGTACACCCATTGGGTATGTAATGCGTATAATACTTAGCAAGCAGCAGCTGCTAATAGCGAATTTGGTGTGGCGTTACTTACTTTATTGAAATGTAGCCTAAACGTGCTGCATAGATTATCATTTGCACCATGAACACCGGTGAGATTTATGGCTTAGATTGAGTAAAAGAGTATTAGTTTTACTCTTATTTATCTGTCAACACATATTTTCTCAGGAGAGTCTGAAGGTTTGGACAGTTCAAAGCTATCCACAAGAAGAGATCAGTTGTCATCACCCAGAAGTCCTTCACCCCTAGGATTTGGATCATTCAGGAGTCTGTCACCAGGACCACGGGCCAACCAGAAAACAGCTAGCACTAGTTCCTGTCCTGAAATGGTCGGCCACACGGTGAGAGGAAGGGAGCAATGTTCCCCACCAGACATTTTACCAACTCAGTTGACAGGGTTTGGATTAAACTAGTCTGAAACACTGTGTCATATTTTCCTTTTAGGGGGATAAGGACACAAAGAAGGCAAAAGGTACAGTGTTTTTTTTTTCTTTGTCTGTAAAAACATACTAGCATAAGCAGGACATTGAGCCACAACTAGGTCAAGCCTGGTTTGACAGGAGTCTAGACCAACTCAGAACAAATGTAAAAACAGGTTAAGGAAATAATAAAAAAAAAAATTCTGTATTGTACTACTGCCAGATGCAAATCTATTAATCAATACATACAGGTTTGAAATCCATTTTAAGCAACTCCAGTAGCAATGCATAGGCTGTGCATTTGTGTGTACTTTCTAAAATAAGATATGTGTTGGAAAGAAAAGAGAAAAAGATAAGAAATGTGGTTGAAACTAATTGTCTTTTGACTATATTATATTAGGTGTTTGGTTTGGTTGATAGTTTGGTTGTAATATATGCCAGAGACATCAGATAAGTGGTACTGTAATGGAATAAAGACTTCCAAACCAAATTTGGTACAGTTTACTCAAAAGTTGAGATCACCCCTGGATGTAATTTCCTCTCAGGAATGTCAAATAGCCGGCGCCGTGTGTCCTGTCGTGAGCTGGGCCGACCAGACTGCGATGGCTGGCTGTGGAAGAAGAGAAAGGACAGCGGTGTCTTCATCACCCAGAAGTGGCAGCGTTTCTGGTTCATCCTTAAGGGGCCTTCACTTTACTGGTACACCAGCCAACAGGTGGGCATATGGGAGTAAAATGATGAGTGTACTTTATCAAACACCCAGCCTCAAAAATGATTAGTTGTATTTTACTGTATTATAATTTTAGTTTAGTATGTGCTTTGATATCATACTGTATTATTAGATATGAGGGCTTTCCTTCTTCCATACTGTATAAACATAATATTTAAATGTAAATGTTGCTGCTTTGAATGGTTTGAATGTACTGTAATTATTTGTGGATGTTTTTTCTATAGGATGAGAAGGCGGACGGTCTGGTCAACATAGCCAGCTACAGAATAGAGAGTGCCGGAGAGCACAAGAGAAAATAGTAAGGATGAACTCAATGACGGGTCATATTAACAGGCCTTTTAACATTCTATCTAGGATTACATGAGACTTACTTGTTTCTAGGTATTTTAAAAACTACATCCCTGAAACTATTTTAATCATTTAGACATAACTGGGTAGTTTGAAACAGAGCTTTTATTGTCCGTGTGCACAACAGAAGATTTGTTTTGGCTTTATGCAATAGTTATGTATGTGACGCAGGAAACAGGGCAACGTTCTTCTTTATATTTAAAGTTTATTCTTAGAGGAAGTGGATATTATATGTGTTTTATGTATTCATGGAATTTTATTTCTACTGAAGATGGGGAGTGGAGACATTTCTTTGTTATTTATCTTTGCATGATTTATGCATTGGAGTTTCTCTGTGATGAATTTCTTGGAGGCCTTTGTGCATTCACCTTCTCTGTTCTCCCACCAGCGTGTTTAAAATGTGCCACGAGCGATTTCAGAACTTTTTCTTTGCTGCTGACAATGTCAGTGACATGAGCAAGTAAGTTGAAATAACTAAAAGCTCAGGTTTTGTTAGGCCTGTCTGTCTTCCAGAATATTAGCTAAGGCTATTTTATAGACATTTTCTTATATAAATGAACAGTTCTAACTGCTGTGAGTGCACCAGCTCCAATATAATGTCATCATTGATTCATTTTTTGCAAACTGTGAGCACATTACAGGTGTTAAATCAGTCTATACCAGGTGTTGGTCTAACTTGCCCCCTACAGGTGGTTTTACAGCACCGTTTTTGTGCTGTTTTAAATTATGTTGAAATATAAATATATGATCCCCTAGTTCTAAAAATTACTGAATCTGAAAGTGTAATTGCTTTATTGTAGATGTTGATAAAGGTTGTCATTTTATTGTATTTTATTTTTTTTACAGATGGATTAATTGTCTAATTGCAGCTATACAGAAGTACGGGAAGCTCGAAAAAGGCCCCGACAGTGAAGAGGGTTGGCCATTTTACCTTTTAATCACTAAAACATATACACCGAAAAGAGAAATAAATGAAATAATAGTGATCTGTTTTTTTTTAGATTATGGTTTTGTTCATTCCTGGTTATAAAATTTGATTAGACAGAGTCAACGGGCTGAAGCATAATTACGGTTGCTATGGTTACTTGCATTTTTTTTTACCACGTCCTGCCAGCCAATTAAAAATGATCACAAAAATTGAATGTACTGCAGTACACATGTTGCACCAAGTATTTCAAATATACTGGCATGTACTATAATCATTAATTTAACACCCATGTTAATTTGTGAACAGAGTGTTACAGTGAGACGGAATCTGAAGGTGAGAGCTCACCTTCACCACGCAGAAAAAACAAGGTCAGTACAATTGGAGGGTTACAGATGCGTAAAGACACGGACACACCATTCAGAGTATCATCCAGGTTTTCATGTTTCATTATGTGCAGCAGAAAGCACAGTCCAACACTCTGCCTCACACCAAGGGGAAGGTGACCAAGGCGCCATTAATGAGTCCTCCAGCAGGGGGCAGCAAAGGAACAGGTATGTACTCCCTGATCCTGTCGCTCAGCTCATTTCTTGCTGTTTCTGCTGCTTTGTAATTTTCTTTCTCTGTGAATAATTTCTTTAATCTCTGAAGACTCATTGTCTCTCTAATATATGTTTTAATCATTTGTGCTGAAGAAAATCTTCACTCCGACATGTTGCTTTACCCTGTGGATATATGACCCAATAAACTTCTGAAAATTGTTCATCTTAATGAATGTGTTCAATAAACTCCACTGCCCTGTTTTGTATTTAATTCTCCTGTCACATTCATGTCTCCAGCTTTATTTGCTCATACTTTGCTCCCCTGCCCGTGTTTCTGTCCTTTTAAAAAGGTGCCACAGAAGATGAGATGAGCACAATGTTAAACAACATAAAAGAGGGAGGAGTCTCCCTGATCGGCCATGATCAGCCGTTTACACAAGACCACTTCAGAAAATCATTCATTCGACGCAACAAGAATCCCATCATCAATGAGAAGGCGCTCACGCTCCGGGCCCTGCAGAGCACTCTTAAGGTGAGCAGAAACCCAGGCTCGGTATTTATTGCGCAATACTCATCAAATTAAGTATCATGATACATTGGCCACTGTTTATAATAATCATTTAATAAATTCTTGGGTCTTAAAATCCAACAATACAGGATATGTTTTGCCTTGAAACCTGACCAGGCTTAGATCAAGGTAATATGACTTGATTCAGGAAAATTCTATAAAGAAGCAGTTGTTCACCTGTGAAGCAGTCACGTGTCTATGGCACATTTTCGATTTGACTGAAGAATAAAAAGAATTAAAATGGATCATACAACTCTCTTACACTGCAAAGATTTTGTTCTCACTCAGTTAAACTCGGTCTGAGTGCACATGTGTGGTCACCAAAGCCCCTATTTGCCCTGCAGGCAAAAGAAGCAGAGTTGCAGCAGATCGACAAGATTCTGGAGGACTCTGAGCTGACAGCCTCAAAGTATCGTCAATGGAAGGAGCAAAACGAGGACCTTGTTCAAGAAATTGAAAAACTGGCCGCACCCAAGACTTCCAAAGGAGGGGACGAGGCAGTGGTGCAGGACCCGCCTGCTGAGGAGATTGCCTTGGAAACTGTTGCCAAGGAAACAGCCACCACAGAGACGGAAGGTGCATACAGACTGAGCCTGAGCCGTGGGGAGCAGTTAGTAGATCCAGAGCCATCCCCTATCCTCATGGAAATCCCACAGGGTCCTTCTATCACAGAGTCCAGTCCAGCTTTGGACCTGTCTCTGGGATCGCTGCAGGATTCAATAAACAAAGAGCTGAGTGAAATGGCAATGAGCGGAGAAATAAATGAGAACTACTTCTACATTTAAGATCTGGCCAGGAGCAGTCAAACCACTGCAGAGGTTCTTGTTTACCAAAAGCACCGTGCATTTCACCATGTCCTCTGCTGAGTATTAGTTCAAACGACCATGAAATCAACATTTTAATCAGTTCTGCCAGTGAAATGCATCGGTGTAGACTTTTGTCTTTTCCTGTTGGAATCAAATTTAGAGCTACTTGCTCTCAATAAATATGGCTTTAAAGCTGAGAAATGAACAATTTGCCAAGTGTCAGTCTGAGTAGAACCTTTCTTAGAATTCAATGAAAATTTGTAATATAAGTCATGTCTCTTGGAATGTGATATGTAAATACAGTGTTACTATAAATACTGCGTGTATTTGATTATTGACATTACCTTAATAAAGGTAAACATTGGAAATAATTTGTACAACATACTGACTTCAGAAATACTGTTGTTGTAGCTCTGTGTTGGTCTAGTTCATGCCCTTACATGCACATCTTTGTACTATACATAGGTGATATGGCAGAACTGTATGACCAACTGTTTTGTGCTTTTTCATTTGTATGTCTGTCTATATGAGCATGTTGGAGACAGAGTAAGCAGACTATAAATGCATGCCTTTGCATATAGTTTATAGTCCATGTCTGTCTTTTTATGCATACATTTTAGCTTGTTTGGGGATTTGTTTGCAGCTAGCTTTTTGTGTTGTATCTCTTTAAGCTGTGTGCTCAAGGTCACTTTGCTGAATAGATATAATCTGCTCCAAAACCTTGTCTTAATGTGGAGAGGCGCTGTCAAAGCCTTCTGTGACCCAGACTCATTGAACAGCACTGGCAGCAGTACAGAGATATTAGCTTCTAAAAGGTTTGTTGTATGTTACAGTGCTGCGGCACAGAAGATATTTGATGGTGCAGTTTTGAGCAGCCTCATACACATAAGTTATGCAAAAAAAAAAATCTTTTGAACCACATAAACTGGCAACACATCCATTCACAGTTTGCCATTGGCTGAATGAGGTTGTTTGCTACCAGCTGAGCAAACTGAATAGTTCATTCTCTCTTCAGGTCACGATCTGCTTATATAAAATGATCCAGTAGATTAAACTGCAGTGGCCTTGTCTGCTGTGTGTGGGCTGCGCTCATCTCTCTGCCACTTGGCTTTGTGTGGAGAAAATGAATTTGAATTAGCGTCCAGTATTTTAACAACCTCTATATAGCCTCAGTTTGTTTAAGTGTTCATACAAAGATGTGCACATACAGTGTAATTAGTAATGTGTGAAATTGGACACTGAGTACAGGAGCAAAATCAATCCATGCCCATTTATTTTTGTTCATAATCTTTTTTTATTTAAATCTGTATTTATCTGCTTTTACTCTTAATTTCACATAAAACTGTGGTGCTAGGATGCAGTACACAGTGATAAATCAATGCAGAATGCAGCATCAAGTATAAACACCCCATAGTAAATTAACACCAATGAACAATTTACAAAGAACAAACAACACCCTGTTGTACATCCTCCTCCTCCTGTTCTTGTCATAAAGTCTGTAATGTCACATTCATTAGATTAGATGAAAGCTTTGTACAAAGATTTACCCTGACAGACAGGCTAAGAGATTAACAGATTGTTTGTAATGTTGTGCACACGTCTAAAATTAGCCTTTTTCATTGCTCACAGTGACTGAATCAAAAGCCCATAAAAAGCATCATTTTGAGAGAAAATTGTAAAACTGTCGGCTGCATTATAAAAAAACCACATTAACAAAACAAGAATGCCATATTTATTAATTTAAAATACTGATGAAATGAATTGCTTTCACTTTGCCAGTGGTAAGCTATTTAACACAATTTAAAACTATCTCTCATATTGATAGCCCTAACATAGTAGAAACAGCTGCTAATCTACTCATATTTTATCACAAATATTATACATCTCACAGTTTTGTTTGAACACACAAAAAGTCAGGTTTCTTGCTTCCGGTGCAAATTCATGTAAAAGGCAGCACAAAGAGACACTTCAGTCATGTTTCACCACTTGTTACAGTTAAAGGCAGAAGGTACTTGAACTCTTTTTTAACCTTGTTGAATCTGTAGCAATCTTTGTACTCTGTGATTGGTTGTTATGATTTTTACACCCCAAAATTATATTTCTGTCTATGTCAAGAGGCAAACATCCATTGTGTTCATACCCATTATTAGAGTCCATTATTCAGTGAGTGGCAGTATCCTGTAGTTCACAGTCATTAATGACTCATTTCATTAAGTGGCAGATTTATTACCTCATGAGCTGGAAGTGACTTGTCCATTTTTATCCATGATGTCACACTCTAACAGCTGACCTCATATACATCTGTGTCTGGCTTGTTGGTAATCTCCGGACACGAACCACATGCAGGGCAGACAGGTAGCTCTGGGCAGGATGGACAGGTCGGGCATCTTGGTCGTTTGAAGCTGAAGAGCAGACCACATCCTCCCAGCACCTGCAAACATGAACCCAACCATCCAAAGTACAGTGAGCCGCCAGGACGCAGGCTAAGGTGGGGGATCCTGGGGTTGCTCATCCCTTGACTTGGATCTATGATCCCCAGTCTTGTGAGGTTGTGGGTGTACACCCCTAATGCAGTTAGGCTCAGCAACCCAGCCATCACCACCAGGAGTCCCCCTGTAGCTGCTACGCCTCTCAGAGGTATATCTGTCCAGCAACGGACCCCGATACAGGCCAGAACAATACCAGTGCCACATAGGAACAAGGAGGTCAGGACCAAACCTTGTGCTAGGTGAACCCGAGGGTCTCTCTGGTAGGGACCTGCTACAGGCAAGCACTGCTTCAGCTCTAAGTGCTCCACCTGCAGGCAGCTTTCCCAAAGTCCATCTGTTTGCAGTAAGAGCAGAGCGTCCGCTGACCCAGACCTGACCCCCATCCCTTGACCTTTGATTCCAGATCGAAAGAGTAACCCCGGCCGTGTCATGCTTAGACGTGCCTG
Source organism: Monopterus albus (assembly GCF_001952655.1). Lineage (NCBI taxonomy): Eukaryota > Metazoa > Chordata > Actinopteri > Synbranchiformes > Synbranchidae > Monopterus > Monopterus albus. Next base: position 3,743,772 of record NW_018127893.1, on the reverse strand, counting down.
TCCCTCTCTCCACTGAGGGGTGATGGCAGCAGTGAAGACGAGGACTAATCCCAAAGGGGAAAAGACAATCCCCATGACCATGGATGCTGGAGTGTGCATTCTAAATGGTCTAACCTTGACTCTCTACCAAAACTCTCAAGGAATATAACTAATTTGAGTTTGGTAAAAATGAAGCAATGTGCTTTTCAATGTGGGTAAAAAAAACAGCGGCTGCTTCTTCTCCAGACAGGAATGCTGCCTCAGCGGTTGGGTGTTGTGAGACTACTCAGGACAATCTGGAAAAAAATAAACAACACAATTGTGATGAAGAAGAGGATAAAATCTTGTCTTTTGTTTCTCAAGTTGAAGAAAAACACTTCACAAATGTGTCCTATGACCAGACGCCAATTTAACAGGGTCACAAAAAAGGTCTAAATCAGCTGTTAGCAAAAGCAATGATCAGTACAATAATCAAAAAACTTAAAGCTCAACAGCTTAATAAAGAGAAGCTCATCCATTACCTTCTTCTCAAGACTCTCCTGTCTTTTAGCGGCAGACTCCTTAGTGAGGCAGCGCACGTCAGGTTGAAGTGATGGAAAGAAAGGATGAGATAATGTGAGAAACAACAAAGGTACGAAGTGAAGAAGAAACAAGTGCTCGAGCAGCAGCAGCAAAAAGCAGAAGGAGGTTTGGCTTCACTGCTCCAGTGCCGGACAGGAAAAGACTGAACAGTCGATACAGTGTCTGTTGCTAGGATACGACAACCTGGACAGCCTCAGTGTGACAGGGTGTGTGTGGCTTTATCACAAGACTCTATTCAAGACCTGATTGCTTTGTGTGAACACATTTTACTATACTTGAGTTCAGCTGTGGATGTGTGTGTGTGTGTGTGTGTGTGTGTGGCCTTGTAAACTTGTGGGAACCCAAAACCAAGAACCAACTAACAACTTGTCTTCCTCGTGAGGACTGGATGCTGGTGCCCACAAAGTAAAATGCTGAATTTTAGAGACACAATTTGGTTTAAAGAGTAAGGAGTAAGGTTAGGGTTATGTTAAGGTTTGGGTAAGTCTCCATGAAATTAATGCAAGACAGATTAAATCAAACTCTGTGTGTGTGTTGTTTTCTCAAAGCCTGATGACTGATGGCCAACTCTTTGAAAGAATTCACCTGACTTAGTAATTCTGTCAGGCCAGTGTCTGAATGCAGAGTGAGTCCAGCAACGGCGTCTTAGCTTGGACAAGGAACAAAAAAATGCCCACGGGGATGACATAACAACATAACGATGTGTGTGACTCGTGCAGATAGACACACAAACACAAATATCCACAACAGTAATTTGTCTTAATGTGAAAAAGACAAGATCATTTTCTAAGGCAGGTATACAAGAAGCTGCATATTAAAGTTTGCAGGACAATTTTCTCCCCCATGACTTTTCTTTTATATCATAATGATAATGATTTATTCCCAAAGCTACAAATTTGTAATAACATATGATTAAACCTTATTGGGAGGAACTATAGTATGAAAAGTAATCTAAAAGGAGCTGTATGTGGATGACTGCACTGTGGCATAGTGCAACTCAAAGTACTGGAGAGAATGTTCAACCTATACCATTGAATTTTGTATATTTTATTAAATTAATGCTGCAGTACTTCTTCTGAAAATGTCACTGGAGAACGGATGACATTTAATTTGAGAAATCTGACCAGTCAGCTGTATTAAAGGAATGAACATTTAATTTAAAAGAAATGAAAGACAACCGAGCAGGTTTAAGCCTACGCACTGACTAATATATACTAGAAAAAATAAAATATGTTAGAACATCCAAGACTAGACAAGAATAAATTACAAGAAAATTCACATTTCTATGTTGTGAGAATTAATGTACAGAAGATGGTCGATGCTGAACAGATGGAAAACAGTGAGGTTTATTTTTAAAACAAGTTCCTGTCATCAAGTGTCACCTGTGTCTAAGATTATACTCTGCCAGCATTGTGGATATGATTGAAAATATGCTAGTATTTCGTGTTCTGCTAGCAAAATGTTTGACTTTATTGACATGGCAGGAATAGAACAAAATGACAGACACAAGGATTAGAGAGCTGAAGCAGCTGTCAAGTCATTTTCCTCATTAGGTGTGAATGGAATGGGTTTGACAGCGTCTTACGAAATCGCACCTCATTCAAAGACTAAGGTGTTTGGTATGTTTTTGTACACATCAATCATCTGTTACTTTCGTTACAGTAGAAAAGATTCCTCAGTTGTGTTTTTAAATTACTGTAAGTAGATTTTTTTTTTTTAAGTTGAGCTGAAATTAGAGCTGCACTTATCAGACTACATGATGGATTTTTGCAGAGTCATTAAGAACATACAATAACAGGCATCTGCCAAATCCTTTTATTACTGCCTGCCACTGCTATGATCTAAATGCAATGAATTCATAAGATGCCGGATTTATTTTCCATGCTGAAATGATAAGACACAAGGAATGGGAACAGTAAAGAGACAAAAACACTGCTGAAGAGGCTAGTCATGAATTGCAAATGATTAACCCCATGTGGGTTATTAATAGCCAGATGCATTCTCTCACACAGGCAAACGCACGCAGACATAGTTCTATGAAGTCAAAGTCACTTACCATTCAGGTGGGGTTGTGTGTATCTCACTGCAGATGTCGGGATGCCTCCCTGCTCGTGTGTCAGTCGCTAACACATTTCTCCCTCTGGCAGCAGATGGTGCAATCGCCTCTTCGTTATTCTTGCTTGCTCTTCCTTTTCATCTCTCCCGGTTTCCACATTTATATTTGTCTCCCCACCTGCCTCCACTGTCTAATTTTCTGTCTTCATGTCCGTTTGTCCTTGTGCATGTGTGTGTCTCTTCTTCTGCTGCTTCTCCCTCTGTCTGCTTTCCTGCCTCTGTGTATAAGTGTGTGTATGTGTGTGTGTGTGCTTGCTGAAGGATGTCTGTGTTATATCTAGGGCTGAGTGCCTCCGTGCGTTTCCCCATCAGTGTCACCAAATAGGGAAAAGCTGAGATTTTATGCAAACACTTGTGTGGAGTCTATTTTGGGGCACACAGAGCTGCTAGAGCTGCTAGCAGCTGTGAATACAAATTTTCAATCTGCATGTGTAATAAATGAAAAACAATCTCAAAAACCTATTATGCATTTTCTTTATTTTCTTAAAAAAGGGGGGGAGCAAGACATGACTAACACAACCAGAATTGCCTGCCGTGGTATAATAATGAAATATAACAGGGATATATGTTTCCTTTGAAATGATGCATAACATATAAAGAAAGAAAAGTCCTACAACATTTTACACACACTCATACACATGCATACAATAAAAGCCACTGTCAGGCTGCTGGGTTTTGAGGGTTTGAACAGTTACCTGAAAAACTCTGTACTTACACCATACAGTCACGAAATGTCCACAGCATCGGGCTAAATGATGGCCAATACTAACTCTTGTGTGGTTATTTTTTTTGGTTGGAAATGTGTGACTTTAGATTCCAAATGCAACCCGGTGTCAGGCCATTTTAGTCGTGAAACTAACGACTAAGGAAGATACTTTTGACAGTGAAAACCATTATTAGAAGGTTGTGGGAGAGAAAACACACCCCTGGTAGAAGAAATGATGAGTACGTTGAAAGCAGCAAGAATAGCAACCTCTGAAAATATGCTCTGCACAAATCACGTACAGAACTCTGTAAAAAAACAATTGAAATACATAGCAGTTTGTAGAAAATGGACTGCAACATGCGCGTGGCTAGTTCATAAAACACTGTCATATTAAAAGTTATTTACATCATTTATGTACATTCTGTTCATTATAATTGCTATTAGGTTACAAAATTAAATTCAAATAACAAAATCCATAAGAACTGGGGCGAGTGGTATTTACAAAATAAAGGAACAGTTTGGTATCTGAAATTGCAGAAACTGTTGAGGTCCTTTTAGTCCGGTTCTCTTATTAGTTTCAGCGGCCCACAGCTTACATAGTCTCTGACTGGGCGATGCTTTTAGAGATGGTTTAAACTGGCAGCTGTGATTTTTTTCATCCTTCAGTTGAGCAGACAGCTGACATGTTTTCATACTTCAATAAGAGTGACCTGGAACTGACCGAGGACCACCTCTAACATCTCAATGAGGAAGGCCGACTGGTTGGTGTAGTGTTCAATGATGTTGTCGTCCATGTTGACAAAAATCCTGAAAAAAAAAAGACCAGCAACACTTAAAAGTTATCATGAGGGAAAATCTTTTAGTGGTGCCCATCAAGTGGGACAAAAGTGTATTCATTTGTTACAAGAATATTCATCTGCAAAACTAGGACATGCAAATTGGCTCTAAAATGTAATGTGCTCTACTTTTCATTTATATGACATAAACAACAGGTCACCAGTTTTCTTGTTTGGTTAAAACTTAACATACCATTTGTTTTAAGCTTCTCATGTAGATGTCCTGTATCAGTAGTGTTAGTAACTCAGGTCACTCTCTCCTCTACTAAAACCAACTAACCTTTATGTGTTTAAGGGCTTAGTGACTGAACTAACCACCGGCTCATGCATTCTGTCTGCAGGGACATGGCTGACTGAAGACCAGAGCGAAGGAGGAGAGAGGGAACTGCAGGGAGAATGTAACCCAACCAGTTAGCTTAGCTGCTCCCTCTGCTGTGATAGCTGCCAGGAAGCAGCAGAGAAGTCACCTGATGGTGTTTCAGCCTTCTTACTAGCACCTTATAAAATACCCTCTTGTGTCTTCTGTTATTAGTCTATGAGGTGACCCAGACTATCACCAGTGTAACAGCTTTGGACCAAGTATCTTTTGAAGTAAAAGGAACTATACAGAAACTCTGCTTATGAGACGTGTGTTTTCAAAGCCAGGAAACACTCCCTACCATTAATCATCAAATTACCATATGATATGTGATATAAATTAAACACAGTGAGGTTCTTTTTTAAACAGAGCACCTAAATTCAGTGGAGGAAAAACACACCTCTTACAAAGTCAACATCTGACCTTTTTTCACTGTTGAGCTGATATAAATGTGACAGTTCCAAACCTGATGGACAACCTTCAACTTGTAACTGGAAACTTCGGAAAACCTTTATCCACATATCTCTTTCAACACTACAGAACTTCCTGATGTTCCAATGAGATTATGAAAACATAAATAAATACAACAAACACCCATGATTCATCTGCAGGACTTTTTGAAATCTTTTCATCCTCCCTCTCAATCACCTGTCTTTTGTTTTGGAGGAACTGCAATTAGTACATTCCAGGAGGCTGAGCCAACTACCTTACCAGCCCGGTCTGTCAACATGAGCTTCTTGAAAGGAGGATGAGACTAAAGCCACAAGCTAAACCCTGAATCTATTCCATGACTGTCTGTGTGAGATGCACACCTTTAATCTACCTTGTGTGTTAGCCAGTGTAAAGACACAACAAGAAACTCACCCTCTCTTGCATTTTTTGTAGATTTTCCCAATGGTGTCTTTTTGCATACTGTACTTTTCTGAAATCTGAGGAACGAAAGACATATGAGACAACAGTTAGCACAGTCTCTCGTCTAAAGAAGACATGAAAAATAACAAATAGTATAGATAATGCTATGTGAGCATGAAGAATGTGATTGCTAGAAGGTAACAACAAAACCTCAAAAATCAGGTCAGATTCCTTCAGTATGACACTTAATCATGTGACACTTACAGCTTCTCGGAGGCCTGACAGCGTTGGCGTGCTGAGCATGAGTGCATCAAATACTTCTTCTGCACTCGTCCGCACGTACAGCAAAACTTTTAAAAGTGAGAAAAGAAGAAATGCTTCAGAATCAAACAAGTACAAAAGCTTATGAGCTAACTTTGAGTTTTCTATCTACCTTTCTGTGGGTCTTCTCTGCGAGCTTGCTTGCTGGGTGGAGAGCTGTTTTGGTCTCTTTCTGGATACATCCTCTTCAGAGAACTCCTGGCAAGACCACAAACATTCCTATTAGACCGAAGTGGCCATGTGCGTCTATTTAAACGTAAGTGATTGTGATAAACCGTTCAGATTGCCTTGTGTTTACTATCTATGCCTACCTTTCGATGTCATCCATGGACTAGAGAGACAGAGAGAAACAAAGAGGAGACCAGAGATCTGATTAGACACAACTCCACTGATAAAAGCAATGCTTCATGTCCCCCTTCCCACCACTGTCTGTGCATCACACCTTCAAAATGGATAGTTATTATTATGTTAAGGCAGCATTTCTCATAACCCCTAACAGAATGTGGGCACAGATCAGACTTTTATCATTCTGGCCAATCAAAGACATTTTCTGCCTGAGACATTCGGTAAAAACTGTAGAGCTTTGGGTTATTAAGTCATTTTGTAACTGCTGGTGTCTTATTTTGCATATTCTTAATCACTTACTAAACTGCAATGCTGTTGTCTAACATAACAGTATCAACAGTTTTTTTTAATCACCTGATGCCTGTTTGCGTCTATATGCATTTTATTTCTCACACACATCCCCCTACACTCCATAGTGTGGGAAAGCCGGCCTGTCTGAACAGTACACTCACCTCACTGTTTTTGTAAGTACATGTGAGTGAAAGAAACAGAGAACATGAGGGTGGCGCATACTGTATGTCATGTGTCTGTGCTGTTACACACCAGGTGTGCATGTGTGTTTTCATGAAAGCCCCCATAGCTTAATCTCAGTGTCAGCACTGGTAGCGGCTTGTACTTGCGCCTGGTTTCGACTCCAATTAGCTCATCTCAGGTTAGTGTTTTGTCTCACTTTCACTGACATGATCCCCTCCCCTCATCCCAGCCCACTTTTCCCACCACATACTTTCCCACAGTTTTTTTCCTCGGCTGTCTCGTGCCTTCCCTATTGCCTGGAGGGATACGGAGGTCGGGCACATGATTCATTCAAAACAGAGTCAGAGGAGAGGGGAGGAAAGGGTGGCAAAAAGATGCTGGTAATATATAGTGGAGGGGAGACCTACCACACGCTGTAAGCTGGAGAGGTGTGTTTCTGGAATAAACAAAACTGGTTGGGTGACATGGTCATCCAGGGTCTGGAAGTAGGTACAATCACTGCCCATGGAGCTGGTCACTAAAGATTTGCTGGCTGAAAATAAAGCAGGAAGGTGAATGAAGTTAGAATACACTTTTGTGGATACTTTAATTACCTTTAAAGGTGTTTATTTGTAACACTTACTGTTGACATCACTAATGTTCTTCCCCCTCCTCTTGGTTCTCTTCCTCTCCTCATCACGCATCTTCCTCTCTGCACCCTGAGTACAGCACACACACACACACACACATTTGCATAGTTACAACAATGACTTTAAATCTCATGGGTGCAGAGTTGGATTGCATGTTAAAACGATGAACAAAGTAAGAGGACATTAAGGACTTACCTTATCACAGAAAATCTTGACCTGGCAAGCAGCCCTGTGTATTAGCTTGTTGGTTACTGAGTCATAAGTGTCAATCTGCAGGTTTAGAGGCAGGCCTTTCACTCCCTTCTGAGAAGAGAAGTCTGTGCTCAGGGAGTTGATGCCAATGTACACCTGGAGAATAAGAAAAGAAGGTATTTTAAGTGCATCACATTGGCACCAGTTTTTTTTTAACCAGTGACATGGTTTGTTTATTCCTGTATTCTTAGTAGAGCAGATCTTAGAGGCACAGGCCACTGAAAACAAAATAGGAAGTAGGTGACATTCACAACATGAGCAAGGTTTCATATAAAAATAGATCATGCTTGTTGGTTTAAGAACACCTGCTGTTTTTTTGTAATTTATTTATTTCACTGCCTTCCTTCTCTTTTTATTTTATTTTTTTACCATTAAAGCACAATCTTATGCATCTCTATTCTCTCCTTATTCCTCTTATTTTCTGTGTATGGTTCCCTTTCTTCCTGCTTCCAGCAGGTTTGGTGACCCCACCCTGGAGCCTTTGGGCCATGGAGAAGCTCAGATAAGCTGTCGTGGCTCTTGCTTGATGCGATGACAGGAGCCTCAGGGCCAAACACATATCTGGGATTCCTACCCTCCTTCCTCAGCCGCTCCTTCTCTCTCCACCTCCCCTTTTTAACTTTCCTCTCTTTTCCTCTAAATCGTCCACCTGTTCTGTTTCTTCTCGAGAAGTGGCCTTAAAGAGCTATGTTTATTAAAACATACTAATGCATTCTTCCTTGACAGTGAGGTGTGTTTACCTTGGCTTCTTCACTGGGGTTCCACATAAAGGAGAGAGCGTTGAAGGCCACTTCCTCTATGTTGCTAATGCCACTGAACACTTCTTTATAGTCCGCTATAAAAAACAGATAGATAGATTTTTTAATCGTATGCATAAAATTCTCAGGTTTCTAATTAGATAAGAATGATGCCTTAATTCTCATGCCAGAAACTGAGATGAGAACATTTTTCACATTTATGCCCTCGTGTATTTTCGTGTGTGAAGAACGTACCGATGTCGATGACCCTCTGTTTGACAGTCGGCTGGCGCGCATGCCAGTGGTTCCAGAAGCGGAGCTGCATTTCTGGGCTCTTGTCATTCTCAAACACAGCCATTACTAATGTCTGCAGTGGAGAAAGAAAAGTGACACAGACAGAGAATTAGGGACATTTGTCTGGCTGAATGTAACCCTTTACACCTGCCTACATTTCCAAGACCATGACCAACTCTCAATGAAAAGCCACCACATTTCATTCATCACACCAGATTCCCCTTTTCTCTTCACATTGTCATCAGTTATTTGCAGTAAGCTGATGTGTGTTTGAGTATTTTCTTAGGCTCTAATTCAACTGACAAAGAAAAGGGTTGTCACCTGTGTTGTTAAACTAGACCATACTTTCCCACCCTCTTTGTTCAGCCCCCGCCACTCTACCCTTCTCTCTCATAATGCCAGATCACACAAATGGAGCAGAGCTGAAGCCTGCTGCACTCCGGCCCCATTACATCACCAGTAGAAATAAATTATACAGGGCAGTACACTGTCATTTTAATGGTACCACCCCATTGTACAAGCTGTCAGCAGGGTATTTGTCACAGAGGAGCTGGCTCCAAGGGAGGGACAAATATTTGGGAAGGGTTGGCTTGATGGCACGCAAAGAATTTATTTACTTGAAAAAAAACTCTGAAAACTAAAAAAACAAAACAAAACAAAACTGAAAACTGAAAAATCTGAAGAAGTGACAGGAAAGATACCACAATAGTTATTTTTTTTTTTTTACACCACATTCATTCATTGTCTACTGCTTAGTCCCCGAACGGGGTAACAAGGGGGGCAATTCCGGCCGGCGATCGGGCGAAGGCGGGGTACACCCTGGACAGGTCGTCAATCCATCGCAGTTTACACAACATACACACAGAAAAACAACTCTAGAGAATAATTCAGAACAAAAGCAAAAGTTGCGTGCTTTCTGATGCGTCACTATGACTCACCTTGACTTTGGTGGTAGTAAGGCAGGTGCTGCTATCCACTCCCTGTAGAGTGATGGGGTAGAACTGGCCCTTATTCAGGTAGACCATGGGCAGTTCACTGAACTTGTAAGGAGAAGCAGAGGGAGCTCCCAGAGAGAACTGGAACTCACTCCTGAATCTTTCTGGTGGGGAGTCACTGTAGGAGCCTGAGTAAACAGGGCTGGACTGATCCTCAGGGAAGGGGTCACTGTAGTGAAGAGGCTGACATCCACACAAAATTATGTATTAATAAAGGACGGGGGAGAGACACAGAGACAGGCTAGTTGCACAGGAAACAGGGCTCAGTATTTAGATAATGACAGCCTACTTACCTCAGTGCTGGGATCAGAGAAGGCACTGGTTTCTGGCCACTTCTGCAGCAAAGAGTCAAAGATAATGTTGAGGTCCTGCTTATCATAAGTGTCAGCAACCACGCTGGTCAGGGTGGTGTAGGTGTCCGAGGTGGTGGGAACAGGGATGGTGTTCTGCTTGGATTCCAAAGCTTCCTGAGGATGGCTAGTTGGAATGTTCATGACGTTGGCGGACGCCTCCAATGAACCAAGCTGAATGGTGTTGTTTGGAATCCTGGGGAGGTGGGGAAAAGATGAAAAAGAGGAAGTAGGAAGGAAAGAGGAAGCAGATTAATTACAATAACAAAGCCAACAGACTTTTGGGAGGTCAGGATGACACAAATCACCTTAAAGCGACTACAGGAGTGTGTAGCTTATGCAAACAAACAACAGTCAGTAAAAGCACCTTTTGTGTCTCGACTCAGCACACTCAGCGACTGCAAGGCGAGCTCACAGAAAGACGGGGGTTAAGGTTTGGGCGGGAACTATTTGTCACTTAATCCAGCTTTTTGCTTCTGTGTTTGAGTTTCTCTGTTAAAACTATTTGGGGGGACAACACTGTGCTCTAACAATGGCCATTTCTCACCCACATAACAAGCAGTAGGAATAAGGAGCTCAGCAAAGACAGAGTGAGGAAAAACAACCATCTGTTCACCTGTTGTGAAAGTCTTTAAGTAAAGCAGAGCTGATGATACAGAGAGGAGAGATGGAAGACCTCTTATTGTGTTTGACCTAAGTATTACACACTCACATGTTTATGGCCTTCCAAAGCCCTGCCTTTCTCTTTTTCTGTTACTAACACTCTCACTAATAAATTCAATTCAGTGATAACAACAGATGGGATAGAAATAAAAGGAAAACCTAATATCTGAATCATGCAGCTGCACCCAGAAATAATTTAAAATATATGATTTAGCAATGTGAAGACTGATACATATGGAGTCATATCATAACTTGTACTGTAGGCGAACTGCTGGATTTGGTCTGAGCACTTACCTTTCTGTTGATTTGCAGGCACTGGCACCGCGGTTACCGGCAGCAATCTTCTGCTCCTTCTGATTCTGGAAAAATAAAATCAGAATTGGTCAAAATGGCTCGTATCAATAAAATATACTTTGCTTAGTTTCAAATTTTACATTAGCAACCTTGCACTTTTCGTAAAGCATGGTTAGGGCTACCAGGTCGTCTCCTGGGTGGAATCTAGGTTTGGGGTTGTTCGGCTCAGGAACAGGGCTCTCCAGGTAGGGCCAGGAGTCCATGATGTGGTTCGTATAACGGTTATTACAGTTGAAGTTTTCACACTGAAAGAACAGTCCCAGAGTCCTACAGGGAGAAGAAACAAATGGTGAGTCACTGATTATATTGAGAGTTTGATTAATGAATCAAAACATGCACAAAAAAATGACAGAAATGTAAAATTATCCAGTGTTTCAACAGGGGAGGACAAAATGTGTTCAGGTGTGTTTGTGTATTTGACAAACAGTGATTGACAGAGGGAGAATAAGCTGCAGTGTAGCAGCTGTACCTGAGCCTTGGAGCACTGCACATACTTGCCCCTGAGCAAGAAGAGTTTCGATTGCAAAACCACAAAGCTGAGTAACATCCCTCAAAATCAGTTGTGTCAAAAATGGTTAAAAAGCCAGAGGCCACCCACCAATGCACATGCACACACTCATCTAATATTTAGTGGTTTCCAGTGTTGTGAAAGGAAAGCAAACTCCATTCCCAAATCGAGTACAAACTCTATTATTTATATAGGTCTCAAACAAGATTTTTTTAGTAAGTAAATAGAAACCCACAACCTTTGCAGGGGTGAGCTGTGGTTTTCATGCTACTTATATAAAAACAAACAATTAAAGCCTGGGATTTTAAGGATTGGGTTTGTTTAGAGAGACCTGCAGTGACATTAGATTGTAAATATCCTGCCTACCAAATAAGCCTTTGGATAATAAATCAAATTCCCCTTTGGAATTTGCCTGAAGTAGATAATGAACAAGTAACTTCAGCTTACTCTTGATAAACCACTAATTAAATGTGCTGACAGGAGGAGAACCAAACCTGAAAGAGAAATGTAAGGATTTCTCATAAGGATTAATGAGTAATGCAATTTAAAACAAGTATAGTGAGGAAAAACTGCAGATTTTAACTATAATCTTTGTGCATCTATTTTTTTAAAAACAGTTCAGCTTAATTAAAAACCTAAAACACCTACTCAGATGCACCTGTTACTCTCTTTTTCTCACGTTCAGCAGCCTCAGAAAAAAAAACTGAACACAATGAAACTCCATTAATTACTGTCCATAAAACCACCCAATGCAGATGTTATTACACAGAGGCAGAGAGAGGGTCTAGGGTTTCACCATCATGTAATTCAGGGCATTGCACCCTGTCATTGCCCCCTGTCTCTGTTCAATACCTCAAGAGGAGATTATTTCCTGGTGTCCTTTTGTTCACTGTGGCCCCTAGGTGAGTGAAAATACAAACTGAAACGTACCCGCTACCACCAGAGACTCAAAATTGTATGTCTATGTGTGCGAGTGTTGAAATTATCCATATCATTTCCCCCCACAAAAAACACCTCTTTTTTGAAACTTCAGTCTTTCACATGGTGGTCTCATTGCAACTTACAAGAAGGTGGGGTTCTGTCCTCCAGACTGGAATCTACATGAGCTATTTACTGTGTTGCACCAAGCCCATACCAAAATGTTTTTAAGTTAAGAACAAAAAGCCTACTTGGGTAAACATGAAGCACAAATTTTAAGCAACAACAATAAAAAATATATCCTCACAGAACTTACTCAGTCTCTTTGGTCATGTCTCCAGTCCAAGTCAGCCGGAATAGGTTCCTTTAATTTCAGTTCTTCGCCGTTTTTATGTGTTTCTCTTTCGGCAACAGTCTAACAAAGAAGTGCAGTGACAGATGAGTCAAATGTTGTGATTCCCTCTGAAGGAGGCACAGATTTATTTAATGCCAGCACAGTTTCCCCTCTGTCCTCTGATTGGCCGAGAGCTCTGAAACAGGTGTCTGATAGGACAGGTGTAAAATTATTAACTCTTCCAAGGCTGGAGAGAAAGAGGTTTGCATATGTATGAGCGTGTGCAGCAAAGAGACACATTTGCAAGACAATCCAAGAAACAAGTGTTTTGAATCTTGTTATTGCTCTGGATAAAAGAGTGAGACTGGGGATCCCAGAGGTGTGAGATGTTTCATAATGAGGGGAGAGGTCCAGAACTCAGCTTTAACATGCTAAAAGCTTTTCAGTATCTTTTCTCACTCTCCACCATTTCCATTGCATAAATAGGTTTTGGTTTCTTTCTTTTCTGGGGATCATAGATGCATTACCATTGTGCTCAAAACTACTGAGAGGAGGCAGGATTAAGGGGAGCTCATTTATTTAAAAAGATTGGAGTTTTCAGCCAAATTAAAGTGAAAATTACACATTGGAATTTAAAAACAATAACATGAAGTTATAAGGTCAAAATAGTGCAGCCAGTGTTGCAGCAATACTTTAACTGTTACACAGCAACATAGGCACCTTCTTAATAAACATTATACCCTCTAATTCTATTGCAGACAAATACATAATTATATGGTGAAAAAACAAAAAAATGTCATAATTATTTTTACATTTTGATTGTTTTACATACAAACCATTACCCAATTTTATTAAACGTCAACTGTGATCATTTGCTTAAGTAAAAGCATCATGTAAAATATTGGACTCAATCCGAAATTAAATAAAACTACAAAAAAGGAAATATTATTCTCACAGTACTAAAGTATTAATAATACTCTTATGCAGAATGTTTTTTTTGTAGAGATTTATACTGTATTATCACATATATCACATTTATTTATTTATTGTATTATTGTTGTTATTGACAAAATGAAACGTAAAGGAAGTATCAAGTGTCACAATTTGATGAAGCTACAGCAAATCACTACTTTATATAGTGATCAGCATAAAAAACACATTTTATAAGATGACATTTGAAAAAGTAACTACAGCTATCATGCACACCGTGTGTAGTAAATTTACAGTGCAATATTTGCATCTAGAAGATAATTAAGTAAACGTTTAAAGTAACATAAAATGGAAAAACCTGAGTAAATACACTTTCTACTGCTGGACTGTTATTATACAAGTAATGATAAAAATGATACAGATTCTTATTTAACTCCTTCTGGCAAAATATTTTGAATGCATAACGCACATTTGCTCTGACCAAATGTACACTTTTTACTTTGCATATGGAAGTGGGATACACTGTACTTCAGGTGATGGTTTGTGGAAATGATTGGAGACATGCTTCTGCCAATCATGACAAGATGTTCACTCACAATGACTTAACAGAAAAACACACATACTTCCTAACAAGTAAAGCCAAAGCTTGGTTTTTCTCTGTACCCAGGAATCCGTGTCAGGAAGATATATTATCTTCCACCCACCAACACACAAACACACACACATTTCAATTTGCATGTGTATAAGTGTGTGTGTGCGCACGCACCTCTTGCAGCTAGCGCCTGAGGGTATCTGGCGTGGTAACACACAAGGGTGCGTGCTGTGCAGCTTGCCCACACACTTAAACACACCCTCTCAGAATAACGCACCCATATACGCAGAACTCCGAGGGCAAATTGGCACCAACTCAAAAAAAAAGAACAGAAAACTAATGCACGACACACCTTCATTAGTCTGCACTGTAAGTCCTGAATGCGCATCTACACAAGTGGAATTAATTACAGTCATTCCAGTAAAAGCTCCCACAGTGTTCTAAATATGGCTGACAAAAATCTGTTTGTTTCTATGGCCCACTTCCCCAGTTTGTACACATAACAAATATATAACAAATGCTATCTCAGATCTCTCAGATTTAATCAATTGTATGACCAGAAGAAAAGGGACAGAGGATGGAAGTAACATGGATGTGCGTCTTTTCTACACAGCAGTGAGCCTCTCACTTTTCAGTAGCTTGTTGAGGGTGTGAACAGTTTCACTTGCCTGTGGTTTCTTTCTCTCTCATCCTAATGTTCATGGACTTTCTCTGTCCTTCATTAGTACTGAAATTACCATATCAAAATGTTTAGCTCTTTTAGCCTCACACCAGTCTCTTCGGTCTCTTTCACTCTCTTTCTCTCTTTGTCTTCAGTCATATCCTACAAAGCCCTGATGCAAACATCTAAAAACATCTCTGATATATCAACACAATTTTATATCCTAAAAATAATATGCTCTACAGTGTGCATTCAAGCACAATAAATTATTGATCATTATCAAGCTCTACATGTATGTTTAGATATACAATGGCTCTGAAGAAATACACATACATACACA
>NW_018127893.1:3702290-3726933 GCF_001952655.1 Monopterus albus | reverse complement strand
TAGCATATGGCTGCAATATAACAAAGAGTGGAAAATTTAAGGGGGTCTGAATACTTTCCGTACCCACTGTATATATTTGAAAAGGGTCAAATTGGGTGCAAGTCTGTAATTTCCAAATAATTTCCCAACAATTTACAAAATGTTTCTTGAAAATAACTATGTACTTTGGTATTAATTACAAGGAAATGCAGACAATGTTCAGTTGGTCAGCCCATTAATTTATGTTATTTTACTGTATTACTAGTTTAACATAAAGAGTCCTTTAGTCAGTGCACAGCAGGTGAAATGAACATGTAAACAACATGTGATTACAGGAAAACATGAAACTTGGTTGTATTTCACCATGCTCAGAAAAATTGCTGCATTGTCTTGATAATATTATCCAATAATCACAATCTAGGATCACAATGACAAGGGATCTACAGGAAACCATGCTATTAAAAATAAATTTTAAAAAATTAAGCTTCCAGTAATGCTGTAAGTGAATAATGAATTAATATCTCCTTCGGTTTTAAATGAAGTGGTTCTTTCTTGTAATTGCTACTGACTCACATATTTCTGTCTTGGAAAAGTCAAAAGTCAATTTGGAAGTTGCCTCTTGTAAAATAAAACGTTGCAAAATAGTTGAAATGTTTGAAATGGTCCTAGATATATAATATTTTATCTGCAGAAATATAAGAAAGGTGAATTTGCAACAGGTTTTTTTTGTCTATTGGCTTCCCAAAGTAGTATTTAAAAAAATTGTTGATCTGCAATCAATTCAAAGATACAAAATGTGCCTTTTCACAGAATCTAAAACTAATATAATTAAAACAAACCTGTTGTCACAGACCTCTAGAGGTCTGTGACAACAGGTTCAGAGATGTAGTTTCATGTCTGATTGTGTAAAGGTGTCAGTAGCCCCCACAGAAAATGCTGACCTGACCTGACAAGCCAGGGAATGATGAGTAACATAAGATGGATGGATGGGCACAAAGATGTTCAAACAGCTGCTTTTCATGCCTACAAACTCACCCATGGAGCAAGAAACCGAGACCCAAGTGTCCTGGTGCTCTAATCTGTTGTGTGACTGTTTGTGTGTGTTTTCATGTGTGCCTGCAGCCATGCAAGGTAGCATACAAACAGAACGTCAGCCCTGGCTCCACGCACGACTGCTGCTGAGAGGGGGCTCTCTCATCACCTCTCTCCTCCCACTTCATCTATCCTGTCTCACACTTAGTCTTCCTTTCACCTACCACAACTGTTTGACCAATAAATCTGATCCTGCTCCCACCGCTTAAGCACATTTTCAACACTTGACCTTCTCTACAATCTTAGTTATAAAAATCATGCAAATTCAGACCACTAAACCGCAGTAAACAAAACGTGCCAGGTGAGGTAACTAATAAAAACTGATCCTTTTCATCAGCTCCTACTCACTACACATATCTCTTTATCTGTTTCTCTTTCTGTATCTCTCCATCTGCTCTAATGCCTAGTTTGTTATGGAGGAATGTGAGCTGAGGGTTGGCAGAGATATAAGGAGCCCGGGGCATGTTGCTGTCTCTTTGCTTCTTACACCGGGAAACGAGTATAAATCCTGCACCTGTTACTGTAAAGCTCTGGCATGTTCACTTTAATAGCACTGCTTCACCTTTAAGAGCAATACTATTTAATAATTAAAATTGTTACCACTGTGTCCTGATATTAACTCAGTCTAACTAAGAACAACTAATAATTGTAGAGACAGGTGACAACTTAAGAGAAAAACCTGAATAAATGAGTGGTTTGTTCCAGGATGACCAAGGGCACTATTCATAGGGTATAGTTTGCATCAAATAATGCAAACTATACCCGTCTTTCTTCATTTTTATCACCTCCTCTTTTGCTTCTTCACCACCTCTTCCTCTCTTTTTTTTAAATGTTCTGTGCCTACATCCGGCTGTGGTCAACATCAGAGGATAGTCAAAATGTTACTGTCCTGCATGTAAATGACACAAGTCTGAATAAAAGTAGCTTTGAAGAGACAGACATTAAACAAGGGCTTGTTTTGGAAACCAGTCACTGAACTGCATGTTTACACACCATAATCAAGTCATTTTTCACTTCCATAACTGGAAAGTTTCGAAGACCAACATAGTATTTAACCTGCTTTTAAAATTGTCTCTTTTTAATGAAATCCCAACTTCAGCTCAGCCACCTTATCAATTCTGTTATAAAAGGAGCGTGTCTGTTCATTGTTGAGCCTGTAATTCTCCTGCCTATACTCATTAAAGCTTGATTATTTTGCAGGTTGTACAAAATGTGTGATCAGTGTCTCACGATACATTGTCTTCTTATCAAATCCCTGAAATTGTATTTTTAAGTTTTCAGTGTAAATCAAGTTTCATCTTTGTTTCTCATGCTGCAACCTGCCTTTTTTCTTCTTTTAAAGTTTTTCAGTGTTTGTTTCTACAATTTTTAAATAAGCTGATTCAAATAAAATTGTTCTCACTGCAATGTCAAATGTTTTTAAAGTTGTATGACTAAAATATTGCTATGAGTCCAGTAGTGGGCAGGAAAAAGTACTAAAGGGCAAGGGCATATATGTTTAATCAAAATTCTGTTTCTAGAATGCCATGTTGCTCTCTGGGCTCTGTGTGCAGCTAGTTTACCACTGTTTGTGTTTGCATGATTTGTTTATCTGTGTCAAGAGCTCTGACCTTTTTAAATCATACCATAAGTCATACCAAGACAAATGTGGAGACCCCTTAAGCACAACAGTGCTGCCACTTTGTTTGGCTCCAAGAGTCTGGAAAGACTCCCCTAGCCCCCACCTCATCAACTCCACTCCTCTGCACTATTCCAAAGAGCAGCCAGCACCAGCCACTCCCAGAAACTCCACATTGCCCTGAGTGCAGGACCACGGTTGGGGGAAGGAGATGATGTAAGAATGTGGGAAGAAAGGGGAAAATTGAGGGGTGAGAAGGTCTCAGCAAGAATATGAAAAAGCAGACTGATGGTAACGTTAGGGATAAAGATAAGACGGGGGCATAATTTAGGAGCTATTAGGAGGGAACAGCAGAGTTTTGAAGCTGAACAGCTTCTTCGAAGTCTCAGCACTTTGACATGTCCATGTTAGCAACTGAAGGCTGGGACACTACACACCTGGGGCAGGGGAGAACATGGTGGTTTGCATTGCACAATACAAATGCATTACTTTGAGCTCTGCTTGGGGGCAAGAGTGTTGAGAAAGAGAATTTTAGAGACAACAACACAATAAGGATGCACTGTAGTTTACCATAGTTTGCTCAAATGAACACATCGTCATAAAACACAAGTGAAAAGCTACTGCATGTATCTGATGTAAAAATAAAGTTTTTTGTTGGTTTATGTCATGTGTTTTGCTTTCTTTTTGTCAGTGGGTTGTGTAGAGATGCACAAAGATAGGAGACCTGTGACAAATGACAGCAGCCAAACCACTGATTTCACATAGCCACTGCTGTATATGATGCGCCACCAAAACCACTTGGCTAACAAGGCACCTTGTAAATTAAGGACACCATTATGATATATTTGCATTTAACTGATAATACAGGTATAATCTTTATAAATATGGGAACATTTTACCACTTAACTTCAAGGTTAACTGAAATTTGAGTTGGATAAACTCAGCAAAGCCTTGATAAAAGTTATTTACTTGACAAAGATTGGCTCATCTGCAAATGCATCTACACTTTGTACAACTTAAAAGACTATTTGGCATTCTGCCCAGGAATTTTGTTTTTCACTTTCTGCCTGAAATAGCTCCAATTTTTTGGTTTTTGTTTTTGAGAAATTATTTGAATTCTTACTAATGATGCTGTAAAGTTAGAAAGAATGACTAGTGGAATCTGGAATATGGAAATAAAAAAAGTCAGAACTCAGAGCTCATTTCACAAGCTGTGTACTTTCATTAACTTTATATTACTTCTGCATAAATACCCAGTGTCCTTCCAAAGTACTGTACTGGTATTTTTTCTACAGTAAGATAGGCATCTAGGCTCATTCCAGGGATATGAAAAAGAACAGTTTGTTTAAGATAATGCACATTGCAACATGTCTATTGTTATATATAGTCTGTCATGTTTTTATATAGTCGTTCCTCTTTCATTTCTATCTTAGGAGCAGTGATATGAACCACACTGAAAGAGCCAGTAAGATAACAAAAACTGGAATGACAAATGCACACTGGAGGTGAACACTCACACATACACCTACTATTAAGCTTGTATGCAATTTTCTCTCTCTCTTAAAAGACGTCTCCAAGCATACATGCAGCAACAGACACACACACACACACACACACACACACACACACACATACAGTAAACAAAGGTGGCAGATACAGACAGGAGATAACCTGGCCTGTCACACAAGCCACATCTCCACATCATCTCTCTCCTCTGTCATTCTGCCATATCAACTAACACATAAATTAATAAGGTAACGCCAATCAGAGGGAAGCATGTGCCAAGAAACTTGAGGAACATCAAGATTTAAAGAAACGCTACCCGTGTTAGAATACCGATTTAGTAACCGAAACTGTAACCATCAGTTATTTGGAAACAGATAATAGCTAAATGGGAATCTTAGAGTCGTGTGAGCGTATTTACAACTTTGGACTACAGCAGGTTGATATAGGATATAATAGTTACAATAACAAGATAAAAAGTGTTTGAAGAGAAGGCTGTGAGATTGCTGCTGATGGTAGTCTCACCCAAAAAGAGAGTAGGCTCATCTCCATACCAGGTTTCACTGTGGACCCCTCAGGCGAGAGGTAGATACAGCCTCACTTGATGGTTTGCTCCTGGAGAACACTCTTAGCTGCAGTAACTAACAACTATTTAGCAATGTGCATAACAGCACATTTGACCTGGGTTGCCAGAAAACAGTAAAAAAAACAAACATAAATCTAATGTAACAAACATTTTCTGTGAGTTTGTTGGGTACAAAGTGTAGGGCAACTCATTGGTCTTTTAATTAAAAGGCCATACCAAAGGTTTTAGAAGTTTAAGCCCATGCTTAGTAATTTTCCTACTCAGAACTAGGTGATAAGATTGATATTACAATCAAAAGGGTAAATGTGAAGCTACATCCAGCAGCAGGTTACATTAGGCTTAGCATAAAGACTGCAATTAGAGGGAAGCAGCTAGCCTGGATCTGTCCTCCTGTCAGCGCCTCCAAAGCTCACAAACTGAAACTTCATCAGGCTTCATGCTAAGCTAAGCTAACTAACTGCTGGCTGCAGATGAGAGCGGTACATAGCATATGAGCTACTTATCTCATAGCAAGATAGCAGGTTCCCAACATGTGAATGTATTTATTTAACTACAAATCCTGGGAATTTCAGCAGCTGACTATTACTCAAACCATATCACTGACAGCACATTGTTACTTTACCTATCTCAGGCAATTTTTATGTTTCTTCACATTGATTTTCCTATTGCAAAGCATGGACTGAAAACAAGGCAGCAAGGAAATCAAGCTAAGAACCAATGTTTTGGAGAATGATCATAATATACAGTAGTATTCTTTATATTGCTAATAAACTAGATGTATGATGCTTTATATAGAAAGCCACTTGTTAAATAAAACAAGTATTCTTCAGTGGCATAATGAGTAAAAAAAAGAGCATTTGCCAAGAACAATCAGTGAAGCATCACACATCACACCTTTAGTCATTTTTATGTAAAATGAGTATCGGTCAGGAAAGCTCTGTCCTCGTAGCCTCAGGCTGTTGACACCCTGGAGAAAAGCTGAGCCTGACATTTTAGTTAAAATTTCCTGCTGGTAGTAATACTACCCGGAGGCGGCATGAGCTCACAGCAGATACAGTATGGCTCATATTCTTCACCAGGAGACATGATAGAGCCAGCTGCCCCTGCAACAATCTGCTCTTTATCTTCAACAAAAATGGACACTGCTGCAACGGAAAGCAAAATGTTCCTTAGTGTTTCAGTTGTTTGTAAAAGTTGAATGTGCACACATGAGTTTTCAGCGTGTTCGTCTTTGTTAAGTGTATAGACAGTCTGTTAAATGTCAGCCATGGATGTTCACTTGAAGGTTAAAGTCAAGTGGAAACTGAAGAGCAGGAGTGATGTTTCTGGGAAATTACACTCAGTCTTGCATGTGTGCACATTCATTTGTCAGTTATTTTATTTATTTATTTATTTATTCTTTCAAGCATGTAAAGACAGTTGATATGACAACACACATAATTTTACACATATCCAACAAATGCTAATCCAATATCAATTTGCATATACCTAGAACATGCTTGAATGGAGTAGGAAGAAGTCAGACTTATCCAGTCCTACCCCATGACATCATCTTACCATCATTGGTTTGCAAGCAGTATCTCTACATAGATAATTCTCTTCTACACCACACAAGTAAATTATTAACAGAGTGTTAACATTCATACATATTTACATTCTTAAATACTTATCTTCTACACCACTCTTAAATGAAGCAGGAACATGTCCTTTCCTTTCACTAATGATAAACTTCTTTCTCTCTTCCTCCCACTACCCCTTTCATTTGCCTCCCTCCTTCTCCATCTTTCCCTTCCACCCATCATTCCTCTCTGTCCTTCTTCCTTTATGGATGAGTGGTGATATTCCCGTGGGATAGTGGAGGAGGAGAGCTTTCCAGGGCCTGTTGCTTCATTTCCCAAATAAAGCAGGGAACATGTTCAGACCACCTCACCCTGGATTCAGTGATGAAACTCGCTGACAGATACTGATTTTTGCGGGTTTGCCCTGCTTGTACACACATTCAACATATGTGTAACGATTTGTTATACTTTTCAACTGTCTGTCTGGTAAATATTTGGATAACATGATCAACTTTTTGTTATTGCCTGTATAGACTCACCTGCCACTTTATTAGGCACACCTGAGCAATTGTATGCACTTCAGTGCAATACTTCCACCTTAGCATCTGTACTTATGAAGTTCAGAATGTTTCAATTTTTGGTGAAATTGGCATAAAATTATAAATTCATTTATATGTTTATTATTGAGGTCATAGTTACAGGTGGTGTTGTACTGGACTACATTAAATTCAGAGGTGGTCCTAATATTCTGACCTTCTCATGTAGAGTGTGTAGCTGGGGAGGATAAAAATATAAAGGCACCTATTTGGTTAGTTAGTTAGTTAGTTAGTTATCTTAGGAAAATAAAAATAAACATAATTAAAACATAGGAAAAAATACCACATACCCCAAGTTTACATTGACTTTCACCCAATAAGATTATTCTCTGATTATAGGGTAAAAAAAAAATGTCCATGCTCACCTGTGATACTTCCCCATAATCTATTTCTCTCTCTCTCTCCCTCCCTTTTCCTTTCCTCAGCTTGCGCCCAGTTTCAGTCTACATGTCTCAGCTCGCCTGAGAGTTAGAGGAACCATGCACTCCTTTTCTCCTCAATAATCTGGAACAATCACAACGTGCCCTGCTGAAGGGCCTCAGCAAGGTGCGCCCCATTGCAAACCATGGAACAAGGAAGCAATATGACCAGTTGGTACCATTAATTTGTTATTCACTGTAATAATAATCTGCCTGCTTGCCTGTTACTTTTGACAGAAAGTAATGCAAAGTAATGTATTTTTAATTTTTGCAATTAATTTTATATGAGGCCCTATCAGTTCTGAAAGTTTTAAGAAGGATTTAATTTTTGGAGCCAATATAAAGGATACACATATTATTTCCAATCAGTAAGAAACAGTCACACGTACTCAGAGTTGACAACCATATCATATTTGATCATATCATATTGGGTAACTAATCCAGCTGTAATTTAAAAATATATATAATTAAAAATAAAAAAACATCAATACAGAGTTTTAGTTGCTTTTCTAGCAACCAGTACAGGGTAAAGTGTGCCTTGGTTCATCTATTGCTTTGGTAGCCCTAAAGCACAAAGTCATTTCATTTTTAATAAAAAACTGAGTTTAAGAAAGGACGTCACTAAGATCTGTTTAACAGGTTATTTGAGCCTCAAGGGAGTAGAAATGATCTAATTACATTTCATCAGATGCAAAGCAACCTTTTTGATTTATGAATCATTTGCATTTTATTCAACGCCCAAGTCACAGCAAACTAAAACAATTTACTTTTTGGAACATGTGAAGTTCTCAGAAAACAAATGACTGAAGCATCAAATAGCGCTTGTTGTGACCCGAAAATAAAACGAGTGAATAGCGAATATTCTCTGTCCGAGCAGCTTTAGGGAAAATAAACTTAAGCATTTTTGCAGCAGCAAACTGTGCTAACATGGAGTTGATTTGAACAATTGAGACAATAAGTGAAAACAAAACGGCTATGTAAACGTTTTCTGAATACCTTAAATCAAGTCAAAAAAGATATATTTGACATTTGGGAAAGGTACAGAATAGTAGACTTATTATATTATAAAATGGGGAGTATTCAAACAATAAAAAAGTAGCAGTTCCTCCTCTACTACTGAACGTTTTGGGTGCTGTACTGTAAAGTTCAGTCAATAGCAACATATAATAGGGAACATTGTATGCAGGTATAAACAGCTCAAATGAAAACTGGACTAAGGCCAACAGTTGAGTTATTACAGACCACATAAATATAATCTTTCCGGTGGACATGCACCTGCTATTATATGTCTTAATTCTCTTCTGAATGAGAATTCACCTGTCAGTGCAAAGGGGGGAGGAGAGGATGGAAAGACAGAGAAAGGGCAGGACAGAAAGAACAGAGGAGACAGGGAGAGAGACATTCATGCCTTCAAGACAAATGGACCTTGTCACATTTTAAAAAATGCAAATCAAGACACAAATGTGAATGTAAGACTGGAGAAGATGTGTGGAGGAGGAGATGAGACGGGTGGAGGAGAAAGAAAGAAGGGGGGAAGAAAGGAGGAGAAGGAGGGAGTTAGGGAGGGAGCTGTCGCTTCCTGCAACTAGTTTTACCTGAATCCAAAGCTAACAAGATGCAGTGATTGCAGGGTGCTGAAAATATGACGGAACAACCAAAGACAACAGAGGAAAAAAAAGAAAAACCTAAAGAAAATTAAACATGGGCTTTTGTTCCCTCTGCTTGTCTCTCTCCTCAAGTTTCACACAGATGACAGTTTTCTCTTTCTCTGTATATATGTTTTTCTATCACTGACACACACACACACACACACACTCAGTGATTGATAGGATAAACTTGTATGCTGTCAAAATGATTCAGACCATGCTACACAGGGAAGCATTCATGACATGAACACACACACACACGCCTTCACAGTCATAAATACAGTAAATGCACACATCTCAATACTTCATTAAAGGTAAAAGTCCTACATTCAAAATCTCAATAAGGAAAAATACTTAAGAATTAAGTGCAAAAGGAAAAGTATTCATTATGTGATATTACCACTTTTTTAAGTGTTTTCAAATTATAGGGTGATTTTTCATTGACTTACAAGCAGCAATGTTACAGCGGGTCACATCAGAACTTTTCAAATGCAAAAACTCAAGTACAAGTGCTTCAAAATTACAGTACTTAAGCAAAAAAAAAAAGTCTTTGGTTGGCAACCACATAACCAAACATCCCAATTCTATTTCAATTTTTTTTTTAATGTCATCCTTCTCACCTGTTCCCTGTATGTGCCAAACAAAAGGCCAATAATTAAACACTGATACAATAAAATTAATTATGAACACCGAAGGAGCACATGTAAGCTTTGAATCAGAATCAAACAAATTTCTCATAATTATCCAACAAGGTGCAAAGTTGAGAACCAAAGAGTGAATTACCATTACCTCATCATATACACAACCACATGCACACACACACAGTTATTCCCTGCGACACTGAGATTTGTAAATACACAGCACGTCTGGGTCAACAGTTGACACAAAGTCTCATCTTACACATAACTGCAGGTGAGAGCAGGAAAAAGCTACAAACCGGCTACAAAGCTGTGCTGAATGCAGGTTCTCACAATAATGTCTTTATGTTACAGTGACAAAGTTTGCTGTACAGGGTTTGGGTCACTTACATCCATGAAAAATCACAGTCTCAGGATACTGTATAATAGCTACTGACACCAAATGTCTAATAACAGTTTTTTTTATTATCTTAAGATGTAAGATTTTATACTAAATACAAAACACAGGCAGTGGTGACATAAAGGTTAAAAAAGTGACCAGAGCATTCCTGGTTCAATCCACGGAGCAGAAAAGTGTAAAAGCAGACCTCACCCCAGTCCAGCTGCTCCAGTGGAGTGGTTCACTTGCCAGGTGAGCTAGTGGCCAAAGATGTAACCCTATAAAACAGTTTTCTCAGAGAAACTAAAAGATAAAAGTAAAATAATCTAGGCTAAAAATATCAGTTTAAACGTTAGTCAATCATGTGTCACTGCATGGCCTTAAGAAGCAGAGCAGAAATGCACTGTGCAATGCATCATGAAACATTAGCGCCAAGTCATGCACCTACAACTGAAGCCCTGAGTCATGTGGGATTCTTGTCAGAAAATTTCAAACCCAGAGCACTTAAGCCATGTATATCTTTGTAATGTCTGACTTGGTGTTCATTAAAATATTATGTAATTGATGACGTGATTATTAAAATTCATGTTACAAAAAATAAGCTCTTGTCAATTTAAATAGTTATACTGTAAATATAGCTATAGGTTTGCCTCAGAGGGGTTGTCCCTGCTGAGATGCACACCCGTGGCATGATGCTGCCACCACCATGCTGCACTGTAGAGATGGTGTTAGCCAGGTGATGAGCAGTGCCTCCTGACTGCAAGGCATATTGTTTGGAGTTCTGTCCAACAAGTTAAGTTTTGTCTCATCAGACCACTGAATTTTTTCTCCTCATGCTCTTCCAAATGCCATTTGGCAAACTTCATTTGGCCTTCATATGCCTTTTACTGAAAGTGACTTCAGTCTGCCATAAAGGCCTGATTGATGGAGAGCTGCTGAGATGATTGCCTTCCTTCAAATGTTCCCTCAGAACAGTCGGACCTTTAGAAATGGTTTTATGTCCTTGGCCAAACCTATCCCTTGTCACAGATTTATCAGAGACGTCTACTCAGTTCCTTGAATATCATGACTTGTTTTTTTGTCCTGGGATCTTACATACACAGGTGTGTGCCTTTCTAAACCTATGTCCAGTTAGTTAGATTTGCTGTAGGTGGACTCCAATCAAGTTCCAGACACATCTCAAGGATAATAAAAGCAATCAGGATGCACCTGACCGCAATCTGGAGTGTCTCTGCAAAAGTGTCTAAATGCTGTTGTAAATGAAAGAAATGTAATATATTTGCTAAAACATTTTTATTTTGTAGAGAGTAGATTGCTTGGCAAAATGGCTCACACCCTTTTAAAATAAAATAACACAAAAAAGTGTGTAAGAAGTCATGTGTCTGAATACTTTCTGAAGGGACTATATACTCTTTATTGTGCTCCATCTGACATGCTCCCTATCTAAAGTCTTTAATGGAGGTCCAGGCAGAAATCTCATCTCTGTAACCTCTCATCTGTGCTCATGCAGTACAGAGTTTAACACACAGCAATTCTTCTTTCACACGTAATAGCCTGGCAGGATATGTAGAACAATAAAGAGCAGGCCAGAGGGCCACTAGGAGGTTTTGATTACTGTCTCAATAGTCAGATGTTTTGTTCCAGGCTTCCTTTGCTAAAGAGTCTAGGGTAATTAGGATGAATGAAAGGGATAATCACTGTGATTTTTACCAAAGGTGGAAATTGACAGGTATCATATAAAAGGCTGAGGGCTGCTACAGAGGAGGATTATTCATAAGAATCTTTGAATGAATGGCTAAACTATGGCGCTAAATGGGACATGAGAAATTGTGTTTGCAAAACTAATCATAAAAGTAATGTGCCAGGCATAAAAAGTATGATTCCTCTATTCAGTTTTAAACTAATTAGTTTGCTTCCCTGTGTTCCGCTCAATGCGGACTCAGCACTGACTGACCCTCCTGATAGTCCCTGAAGAAACTGAATGAGTGAACAATCTTTTCTCACTGTTGAAAATGCATATTCCCTTCATTCTCACTTGATACAAAGGTAATACGTATTATTATAGTGACTAAAGAGCACACAGAGTCACCGAAACCAGAATTCTGGAAGGACTCCCAAAAGTCACAATATTAATTGATTTGTTAACGCAAGCAGGATTACGCCCACAGTCCCTAGCTGTGCTCAAAAGCTCTCAAATATTCAGTCCAGCATTCTTAACAACGTTGTCATTGTCACTTAGGAGTCACTGCTAGAAATGTTCCCAACAAGCCTGGGCTTGCAGAGGATTTCGGAAAAGCCTGCTCCTCCACCACCACCACCACTTTATAACGTGTTAACATTCCTTCATAAGATGGAGAAACACCTCATGCAGAAATGACTTCCTGTTGCATGGTGCCATAATGAATACATCTCCTTCTCCTATTTAACGTACACACATTCTTCAGTCATTACAAATGGATGCAGGTCTGTTTAGTTTTTTAAATGGGCCTGGCAGTTTTAAAATACACACCGCTGTGCTTGCGGCTAACGTTCGTGCATTCCTCAAAAGATAGTGAATTGCACCCACGCATCTGGCACAAGTATAAGAAACCAATTATATTTTAATAAATAGTACCCTAAATATAAAGTAAGTATAAAATATCTCATATTTTAGGATGTTGTGTTCTTATTCCAGGTTGACAAGAGGACCCGGACACTATATAGGAAATTATAGGAAGCATTACATGAAAAAGTGCCCTGTCTCTGGTAAATTTGAACATAAAAAAGCATCTTAAAACATTCTGTTATATGAAACACTACACATGCAAAAGTCAGTGGAAACTTCTGTGTGGCCTGAAGCAAAAAGCCTGTGGCTCAGTTTCCTCCCTGTGACACACACAAAGGAAGGGAGCTGAAACAACTGGAAGATTAAAAGTGACAAAAATAATCTGCAGCTCTTTTGATAGTTGATTTACTGTTTGCTCCCTTTCTCAGAGAAAATGCTAAACATTTGTTGCTTATCAGATATGAGGAGTTGTTTTTTATGGTTATAAAATTATTCATGATTTTATTTTGATCTGGGAAATATTTCTCTATTTTCTGACATTTTATTAGAAAAGATTAAGCAGTTATTTATTAATCAAGACAACATATAGTAGATTAATCAGTAATTAAATCAGAATCAGAATCAGCTTTAATGGCCAGGTGTGACGGACACATGAGGAATTTGACTCGGGTACATTGGCTCTAAATGTGCAAATAGTAAACCAGCAAAAGCAGCTGTTTGTTGTCCTGTGCTTTTAAAACTTGCTTCCACTCATTTATCCACTCATTCTTCCACAGGGCCTTCAACGCTGCCTCGTGGACACAGACACACAGGTGGCACTGAACAGGTCTATCCACTATGCAGTATGACCTAATGTCCTGATGAGGAGATACACCTTTGCCTTCCAGGACTAGAAGTGCATGACTGCAAGCTCATAAAAAAATCTGTTTAACTTTAAATATCATGAGACAAGATTAAGAATCTGAATTTACTTATGGGGGCATTCTGAGGGCATGATAATGACTGAAATGTTTTGTGGAGCTTTTTGCATATTTAATGACATAACACATGAAATGCAGTTTCTTGGTTAAGTTATGATGTTTGTCTGTCAGTTGTGCTCAAAAACATGAAAGCGGCTTTCAAATGCACTCTTGATGTTTCTAACTGTAGATAAGGCAATGAATTGTTGCACTGCATTAAATTAAATTAAATCCATGACAAATGAATTTAATATAAAAACGATACTCAAGTGACATTAAAATTAAAAGTATCAGAATGTGCTGATGCTTTATGTGTCCTGTGTGCAAATCTAACCTGGGACATGTGTTTTGCTTTTACTGTTTGTGCAAAGCTTTCGTTAAATGTAATGTCGCAGATTCTGTTACTTGTTTTATATTTTGAGATGTTTTAACATTACTGATTAATCATATCATGTTTTATTACTTATATGAATACACTTGCCTTTTTTTTTACTTACACAAACTATATGTGTAATAATTCTGCAAATATATAATGTGCATAAAACAAACAAACAAACTTACCGTTAAACGAAAGAAACAGAATCAAATACTTTTAATTAAAAATAAACTAGGAGAAAATCTTAGCAAAAAAAAAAAAAAAAATCACGAAATTGTTAAGAAATTGTTAACTATAAAGCAAACTATATGTTTACAACCATATTATGCAGGGTGACGATATAATCTTATATCGTCCTTTGTTATTATTACATCTTTGACACTTTGATTGTGAAGATAATTGAAAGGTGTATTTACCATGGACAATATGATTCATATCTCCTATGAGGCAGTGGAAAAATTCATTCACTGGCATACCTGGTGTTAACACCCTGAGACAGATACACCTGTTCTTCTTTTCTGTTTTCCTCCCTCCTGTGAGTCTGCGCCATAGAAATCTACGCAGCGCCACGTCTCTTTCCAACATTAACACCGTGGCAGGCGTGGCAGTCAAGAAAGGCTTTGTACAGAAGAAATAGCCTGTGTCAATCCTGTGTCAGTCAATTCATGGACATGTAGTGTGGTTGTAATGGATATATGAGAGGCTGAACAAACAGTTAGTCTTAGATTGGTGATAGTTAATGACTCAGTGGCAGTGCTCTAAATTGGGCCCAATAATTTATTAAATTCGGGTGCCAACTAAATTGATCGATATCCCCCTTAACTTTAAATGTTCTTGAATCAATTTCAGCCCAATGGCACAGCCTACTGTCCTCATGAGGTACTGTAGGCTATTGGCTAGACTACCTCAAACAATAGGAAACACATTAAAATTTAAGGAAAAGCTGTGAAGGTCAATTTGATGATTTGGTAGTGTAGAAGTAGTAACACGAATATAACGTAACTGCAGTTCCTGTTATGCAATTACGAAATTTGTAAAAAATAAATAAATAAATCGGTTCTTTTTTACTGTGACGTACAGACGTAAATTGCGTCTTTCGTCATTACGCAGTCCAAACAGAAGTGAAGTCAATAAGGAAATGAGAGATTCGAATATTTCCTGTTGTAAATATAGCGTCTTCCACAGCACTGATCCAGATAGAACCAAAATATGAGCTTTAAATACATAATGTCAAAGTGACATTATGAAATATGTTATTTGACTGTCTGGCTGCTGCCAATAATCAATAAATTGCCTCCGAAAGCGAACAGGATGGATATCAGCAAAGCCATCGGAGTCTCCTACACGGTGAGACACACTTTTTAATCGAATGTTAATACTTTGGTTTTACCTGTTCTTCTCCTAGCGTTTGTTAAATACCTCGAGGGATGTTTAAACAGTCTGTATCTGTATTGTGCTTCTTTTCATATCTAAACTAGAACTTTGAAGATACCAATATTTGACCTAGTGATTAGTGTGACAATAAAAAATGGCCGATATTATAACACTGCTTTCATTGTTGAGTATCTAGAGAATGAGGTGGAATGTTTTTAAAACAATAATGCTAACTTAATTGCACATTTATTCTTTGGTAATTTTGTTTCACAAAACTGAATTTGATATATGATTGTTTCTTCTTTAGGACAATCTCATTGGGACTGTATTTGCCATTTCTGGAAATGTAATCGTCAGCATCTCCTTAACTATTCAGGTATATAATAACGCCCTTAAATGTACAGGATTAGTCAGATGTTTGGACACACCTCATTCGATGTTTCTTGTTGACTTTTTTTTTACACTGTAGATTAATGGAGCCATTAAAACTGTGAAATGATACATATGGAATTATGCAGTAAAATGTTTCATGAGGTTGCAGTTGCAAAAACCATCAAACACACTGATGGAAGTCATTGTCATGAGGACCACCCCAGGAACGCAAGACTAATTGTTACCTGTACTGCCGAAGATAGGTTAATTTGAGTTAGCCAGCCTCAGAAGTCCAATTAGTTATTTTTTTTATTTCTATTTCCATGCTTTATCAAAGCAAAAGGTGGCAAATTTGAAGTTTCTGCTTAATTTAGAATTTAGCTCACTACATTATTTCTTGTGTGGTATTTCTTCATTTTGATGTTTTCAGTATTAAACTACATTATAGAACATAATAGAAACAAACATCATTGAATGTTAAGGTGTGTCCAAAACCTTTGATCGATGCTATACTTTGGTGCATGCTATGGCATCCAAGCTTCCTTTAAGTAAGGTAAAAGCCAGTTAATATGCTCTCTTACTGTATGGACTGTAAGTGCTCTGTGCTTACATAACATCATACTCTAAGCTTTGTGTACTGTGAGCAGTAGATTTTTTTGTTTACCTCCTGTTAGTCAAGGCTGTGTTTTACAATACCTACATGCTTTTCACTCACAGAAATACAGCCATGTGAAGTTAGCGGGAACAAACGACCCACGTGCCTTCTACCATTCCAAGACCTGGTGGTGTGGTTTTTTACTGGCATGTCTTGGGGAGGCAGCAAACTTTGTCTCTTATGCTTTTGCCCCTCTTGCTCTCATAGCACCTCTTAATGCTGTGTCTGTCTTGAGTAAGTATTTTCAGTACTGTTTTCTAATGTGTTTATTGTACTGACCAGAGATAAATTATCATCATAATCACTGATACGTTTTTGGCAAAAAATAAAAAGAAGCTGCAAATTGAAATGTCTAACTTCACTCAGATTTCTTTATGAAACAAATTAACGAGAAAGTCTGTATTAACATCTTACATTATGCTTTTCTTTTTGTTTTCAGCAAGCTTAATTTTGGGTTTTATTTTTCTGCGTGTGAAATCTAAACCAAAGGACTTTGCAAGTAAGTTTAAAATATGTATGTCTCAAGATGCTGTCTCAATGGCACTGATGCTCACATGCTAATAACACGGAATTTATATCATCGTATGCAAACTCTTAATCAACCTCACGGCACTTGGCAAACTACATCCTACCTCCTTAGCTGTTCTAATGACACACAGACAAAGGGTTTGTTTGTGTACAGGGAATATTTTGTTGGCAATATAAGACCTTATGAAAATTAAGTGGCTTAAAAAGTACTGTGATTATGACATGTTAAAGTCTATTTATTAGTTTTAATTAGCTGAATCCTGTGTGTTGTTTCAGAGCGCTATGTGCTGTCCTTTCTGGGCTGTATCCTGACCATAGCAGGAACATACCTCTTCGTAACATTTGGACCAAACTCTCATGAGAAACTCTCAGGAGAGAACATTGTGAAGCACATTGTGGGGTGGCCTGTTCTCTTGTATCTGGTAAGACC
Source organism: Monopterus albus (assembly GCF_001952655.1). Classification (NCBI taxonomy): domain Eukaryota; kingdom Metazoa; phylum Chordata; class Actinopteri; order Synbranchiformes; family Synbranchidae; genus Monopterus; species Monopterus albus. Next base: position 3,709,679 of record NW_018127893.1, on the reverse strand, counting down.
TTTTCATGTACTGGAAGTTCAGAGGTAGAAAGATTCATGAACTTTTTTGTTTCCTGTCTTCTGTTGTGCTTAATTTCCACCCCACACTCATTAAACAGATATAAAACAATCCTCTCGGACAGTTCTATAACCTATGGGCCTACAAAATGCAATTTTCCCACACCTACAGTATTGTACCCATCATTCATGTTCTGCCACCGTAACACTGTTAAAAGTAATAAAACAGTCATGCAGCACAGGTTTGGTCACTGATACAGCTAGTGGTCATTTCTGAGGCTGTGGTTTGTCATGTTGGTTAAAAACATATCCTGTTCCTTTCAGTCATTTTTGGTCAAAGTGTACAGTAGTTGGTAATGATGTGCCTCTTTGACGGTGTCTTTTCATCCTGTATAACAGCAGGTTGATACACCACACATTTATAGAGTAACTATTTTGAATCACAATTACAAATGCACCTGCACAAGTGAGTCATATTAGGTGGAATACCTGTTCCACTCCCTGACAAGCTGGTGTATCACTCACAAACACCGCATTAATGTAGCAGGAAGTAAAAGCCTCTAAAACCAGAAGGTTGGCAGTACACTAAACACAGGACAATTGAAGAGCCATAAACATGACCATCAGGTTGAATCAGCTCCTGTGATATCAACCAAAACCAACTGAGTTTGAAATATATAAATGTTTGGCTCTGGCTATTTGATTAATTGTGCAATTGTGGAACCTTTGTGAGCTTCCTGATTTGTTTATTTGATATTCATTTGGTGTTTATAATTGCTATAATTTACTGACAGCTCCTGGAGATCATCACGTTCTGCCTGCTGTTATACTTCTACAAACAGCGCGGCGCTAACTACCTTGTTATTATTCTGCTGTTGGTCGCTCTGCTGGGTGAGTCTGTGGCATTAGGGCCAACCAGTTTCATATCATCTGTAAAGTCATTCTTTTATCATACTTTATTGGAATACACTGCATTTTTACTGTTCAATAGGCACCAAAGTTGTGGTGAAACAGCTTTTGCTCCATTGTTTTTCTGTGTTCAGCTGTACTTTTGTCTTTGATGCACAGGCTCTGTCACAGTCATTACAGTGAAGGCAGTGTCAAGCATGTTGGTTCTCACTGCTGAGGGCGACATGCAGCTTGACAACCCAATCTTCAGTGTCATGTTTGTGTGCATGGTGGCTTCAGTGATCTTCCAAGCCAGGTGAAATACTGGAATATAAAGTATTTACAGTACTGAAAACAGGGGAGACAGTAGCTAGAAAGGCAGTTGCACTTTGTTATACAGTATGTTGTGATAATAAAGATACATATATGGGTTTGCTATTGAAGTTTTTATACTTGACTGCATTTGAATAAGTCATACGTTTTCAGTATTTTTTCTTACATAGTCATTGTTTACAATTTTTATGTGTTATTGTCTTAGATTTCTCTCTCAAGCCTGTCAGCTGTATGACTCCTCTCTTATTGCCAGTGTCAACTACATCCTCTCCACCACCTTTGCTGTGGTAGCTGGTGAGTTGTGGTGTTCTTTACTTAGGTTTGTTTTTGCCCAAGATTGCTGCTCAGTTTTTATTATGTCAGTTGTCAGTTTTTCAATTGGGTCAGGATTAACAGGTGAATAGAAGAGATCTCTTTAGAGACACAACATGGACATCCCAAAAAGCCATGTACAGTATCTCTCCCTCTCACTTCTGGTTTTCAGGAGCTGTGTTTTACCTGGAGTTTAACAATGAAAATTCCCTTCACATCGGCATGTTTGCGTTGGGGTGAGTGGTCATCTGTCACTTCTTCTCAGAAGTCATTTTGACTTTAGCACAGGTGTTAAAAATTAAATGAATGATGGGTGTATTCCATTTTTGTGCTCCCTGAGACAAGTGAATAAAACACGGTGATCGTTATTGTCATTAATAACACCTGTGCTTTCTCTACTATGACATGTCCAAATGTCTGTTGTGAAAAAGCCCTATAACATTATTTGCCCTGTTCTATTCAAACATCAATAGACAGAGAAAACAGACATTTGCTGGTAATTTGTGACGACTTGTATAAAAATATTGTACTGTATAAAGCAGTTAAACCATTTTACATAAAAGCTGTACCTGGTAATTTTGTGCTTTGTACAGATCACTCTCCTGTTTCCCGGGGGTCTTTCTTATCACCAAACACAGGAAAAGGAACAAGGCCTTTGAACCATATGTCACCATGGATATGACTAATGGTTTGTATAAATTTCACATAAATATAGAAAAATATATCTGTTAAAGCTTAAAACTAAGATTTTTATGGAGAAGCTCCTTTGTTCCTATAAACTGCAGTCACAAAATCTGGCAGCTGGAAAAGAAATTGAGTGTGGTGCATGCAGCTATATTTTAAATTGTCTTAAGAACTTTGTATTACCTGTCTTTCTATTGTTAGGTGTCCCAACAATTCATGACAAGGGTGAAATGGTTCAGCCAAGCACCAATGGTTCCTTCTCCTATGGGACTCTGGCCAACAATGATGGAGTGGCTCCTGCAACTCTGCCGGTCAACCTTGAACAACTACCAGTCAGCTCCAGATACTCTGATGCATCTTGTGGCCCGCCTGGCCTGAAGGAAGATTAGAATCAAAGGTTTCTTTTCTTTTTATTTCCCCTTCTACTCTGTCCAACTGTAACTTTCAAGGACCTTAAAAGGCCAAGCTTTGCATATTCAAATTTTTTCACCTAAACACAGGACTGACCTCCAGCCCAGTAGGGGTGCTCACTGCTTGTAGGTGTTCTCCTACTGCTTTGCAGTCTTTTTCACATCATTTTGTTTTTGAAATCTCCTAACCAAAACCTTAAGAACCTCTCTTTAAAAAAAAAAAAAAAAAAAAAAAAAACACCAATTTTATTAATTCCCGTAAATAGTAAAAAGAAATAAAAAAAAAAAAAAAAAAAAAAAAAACATCAATTGTATTAATTCCAGTAATTAGTAGAATGAACCTGAAGCTTCTGGATGTTTTGGTAGATTCACAAACATGACCTCAGAAATATAACAGCAGAGTGTAGGGTCTTGAAGCATACTGCCTTATACTCACCTTCTATGGCTGTTGAACAGTTTTGTGCACATTCTTTCATTAATGGGGACATAAGACAGTAAGCTGCTCTTCCATTGAGGATATTGAAGGTACTCCTCAGTTCCATGTTGTTACCAGCAATGATGTAATGTAAGCATTTTCAGAATACTTACCATGAACATTTAGATTTTAAATACCTTCCTCTTGCCGTTTATACTGTGAGTGGTTTTCACTCCACAGTTTTCTCCCTCTTGTTCTTGGGATTTCATTGTATTACAAAAGAACGGGTGCAATTGTTTGAATTTATTGTACTGTAATGTATTTATTAATATTCAAGTGTGCCTTGGGAAGTAGCTTTACACTGGACAAATTACTGTATGGAATTACATAAACCAGGTAGTAGGTGAATGATAAACTGCAGTAGCAGATCAGTTATTAGAAGGCAAATGAACTATATCAGTGCCTGTCTAAATAAATAAATATTGTTCATTTGGGTGGTCCCTTTAAGTTTAACCTGCAAAAGTCAAAGTATTTAGCTACTGTTGCTCAATCATCATGTTTCTACCTAGTAGGAATGTATTTCAAATGTTACCTCGTCAAATTTAAATCTAAGTTAAATAATGCTGCAATAAGTGAAATATTTGAATATGTGCATAAAAGGGATACCTTAAGACATTTATCATCCCCACAGCACTGCATTTCTACTTTGTTAATGCAGTAGAGGGCTACACAGAGATTAGACGCCTTAGCACAATACTTCAGCCATGAGGTTATTTTGATGGTATGGCTTGTGGTTCACTCAAATGTACAGTGGGTACGGAAAGTATTCAGACCCCCTTAAATTTTTCACTCTTTGTTATATTGCAGCCATATGCTAAAATCATTTAAGTTCATTTTTTTCCTCATTAATGTACACACAGCACCCCATATTGACAGAAAAACACAGAATTTTTGACATTTTTGCAGATTTATTAAAAAAGAAAAACTGAAATATCACATGGTCATAAGTATTCAGACCCTTTGCTCAGTATTTAGTAGAAGCACCCTTTTGAGCTAATACAGCCAAAAAAATGAACTTAAATGATTTTAGCATATGGCTGCAATATAACAAAGAGTGAAAACTTTAAGGGGGTCTGAATACTTTCCATACCCACTGTGTACATATATATATATATATATGTGTGTATGTATGTGTATTTCTTCAGAGCCATTGTATATCTAAACATACATGTAGAGCTTGATAATGATCAATAATTTATTGTGCTTGAATGCACACTGTAGAGCATATTATTTTTAGGATATAAAATTGTGTTGATATATCAGAGATGTTTTTAGATGTTTGCATCAGGGCTTTGTAGGATATGACTGAAGACAAAGAGAGAAAGAGAGTGAAAGAGACCGAAGAGACTGGTGTGAGGCTAAAAGAGCTAAACATTTTGATATGGTAATTTCAGTACTAATGAAGGACAGAGAAAGTCCAAGAACATTAGGATGAAAGAGAAAAAAATTAACTTAAATGATTTTAGCATATGGCTGCAATATAACAAAGAGTGAAAAATTTAAGGGGGTCTGAATACTTTCCGTACCCACTGTATATAACATTAGCATCACTGTGTAACCCAGCTAAGACCTGTCTAATTATTACTGCCTTCTAATGAAACAAGAACAGCTTTTAAAACAGCTTGCCTATGCTGTAAAGATCTTCCCATTTTTAAATTATATGCAGCCTTGTGCCATATTAAGTTTATGGAGCCTAGTTTTAGTGTATTTTGAGTGATGTGTCCTGTTTATGTTTGGTCATATTTTAACTAAAATTTCATTTAATTTTTCAAACAATACATGTGACAATGGAATACAGTCCTGATCTGTTTAATTCTACCAGAAATATCCGTCGAGCGAAGAAGAAGGGTCAGATCTATGTCACACCCAGCCAGGTTCAGAGGTGGCTTGGTGATGTGGTAATCTATAGAAGGTATCTGATTTTGTTCTAGGGACACTGAACAACACTTTAATTTGTCAGTGTTTGTGAAGTCATAATCCAGTATGTGGTTTGATGGGTGAAAAATGCTACTGATGGGCCTGGCTTCTATTTGAGATCATGTTGTTTGGAAATCAAGTACTGGCATTAAAAAAAAAAAAAAATTAACTGAGGAACTAAAATGTAACTTTACTGCTCAAAAATGAAGTAGGCTACCTTATTTTTTTGTGCAACAGGTAGATCCAGAGAACTGAAGTGTAAGATGAACCTTAGACAACAGAAACATATCTGTAGATGTTACTTTCCTGTAAGGCAATTGATCTTTAAACTGAGGGATTCGTCTCTTTAAGACGTCGACTGTCCAAATAAACCAACGTTCACAACAGTACGCTCGTGCCACTTTGATGCTTGATCGCCACCAACCTTGAGGCGGAGCATCCTCCCCTTTGCTGCAGCCTCATTGGTCGCCGCCAGCCTCCGTCGGTATCTGATTGGTCTCACCTAGTGCTCCTGACGCTGGAGTAGGCTGCATCAGATATGTACCATCTATTAATAACAAACACCGACGCCACTGGCAGCAGCATAAAAAAAAATCAGCGGCTTCATCCTGTCCGATTATCATTCGGAAAATCATTTTTTACATTTTAGTCCTCTTGCAATGGGTTGTTTCGGCCGCTTTCACTGACAGTAGTGAGGTGAGTAAGAAGAATATCTGCATTTTAAACGATTAGAAATGAAAATGTAAACTCTAACTTATCCGTGTGAGCGCTACCACTACTCTGTGATAGCTTCCGTATGAATTCCACTCGTATTAAAGCTTTAAACGATATTCGGCTTTGAATATAAGTCTCAAAATGTGTTGGTGTTTTGATAAACGCTCGTGTCACAGTTTTTGCACGAGTCCTTTACGTAATGTCCAGGGGTTTCCTTGGAGTGCGCGCGATGCAAATGTTGATGTCGTGATCCTCTGCTGTAGACAGGTGATGTTATAGTGTCATTGTCGTGCTCCATCTGTACGTCGTTGAATTTCATTTTTTTGTTTATAAAAGAATCCATGTGGTATTTCACCCATATATTTTAAGCCATGTTAATTTTCAGATGTTACTTTGACCTAAATATTGACAACTCATTCCTTCATATTCATATAGGTAGGTATTGGCTTATACCACTAGATGGCGTTCAATTCCTAATGCAGTGTTGGTGTTTAGGCAGACACCAAGAGCTGAGTTTCACATATTAGGGTCAGACATACATAATGCCTATATATAAAGTTGAACAGAACGTGAACCAGATACTACACTCAGTTGGCAATTTATTAGGTGCACCAAGATAAATGTAAGTCAGTTTAATACAGCAGTTCTGCAGTGAATCCAAGGTGTTCAGTAAAGGTCGAAACCATTTCAGAGAAGTGTTGATTCAACTGTATGATCATTTTGGAGGCTTTGATTTGTGGTGCTGTTGAACTGTACTACTGTACTTTGATCATTGTTTCATCCATTATGTTCACAGTTTCCAGCCTTTCAGATGTGAATATTTGTTGGTTTTCTCATCTTTCTGTGAGGGTAAACTTAATATTTTGGATTTTAGGGCTCGTGGTTGGGCAAAACAAGCTATAAAAATACATCATCTTGGACTCAGGGAAATTGTGGTAGACATTTTCACTGACATTTTGTAGACCAATTATTTTTATGACTGAATCTTTAGGTTTGATGCACCAATGTGTTTTGAATGTGAAGGTAAAGCTTATATTTAGCTATATTTATCTTAAAATGCAATACATCAATCGGTGAAAGTGAAGACTTTGGACCGGGAGCAGGTGATATAATGTTTATTAGTCACTAATAGCCAGATGTGACCGAACCATAAAAATATTCTAAAGCCTGTGTAGTATTATCACGGTCACTTTAGAACAACCCTATAATAGCGTCTCACTATCATCTCATGGTCGCCATGCTTTTCTCCAAACATTACGCTCAGATATCCACCTTATCTGACCAAATTCCAATCTGTTAACCCTCCCCCCCTCCCCAGTTCCCAACCTCTGTGGTCCCTGTCTGGCTCTCAGCAGCCTCCTACACGGCTTCACTATGTTGCGAGAGAGCTCCAAGGCGGGGAGTAATGGCTCAGAGGCCTACAGCAGTGATCCTGAGGAGGATGAAGAGGAGGAAGAGGACATGGTGTTTGGGGAGACTGATCAGGACAGTGTGGCAGCAGAAGAAATGATGGATCTGAGTGACCTCCCCACAGTGCTCTTTGTATGCAGTGTCCATGAAGCTGTGTTCGAAGAGGACGTACACAGGGTGAGATAGAGCAAACTCACTTTCTGAGTTGTGTTTGGGCTCTGTGTGTATGTGTGTTTGTGAATGTGTGCA
>NW_018127893.1:3687887-3702152 GCF_001952655.1 Monopterus albus | reverse complement strand
TACACACACACACACACACACACACACACACACACACCTACACACACACCTGATGCTTTCATGGTTCATGAATGCAGGGCAGTGGATTACAATATGACTTGCAGAAAAGCATTAGCCATACTCTGCCTTCATCCATGTACCTGTACATATCAGTGAATCATCACCTCATGCAGTGTGCTATGTTTATAGATGTGACGACAGGATTCACAAAAAGACACACATACAGACATGTTGCATTTGTGTACATGTACATAGTGTATATACAGTATTCTGCTACGGCCGCTCTAGGAGGAGTGAACACCTTTTCAGACAGAGCAGGAATACTTTGATCATTAGATCCTGTTTGCTGGAGAAGGATACAAAAAATACTTTTAATGTTCTCCTCTTCTAATCCAGTTATGCTGTCCTACCATCCATCCATCCTTTCAGCAGGCATGGTTCACGTCTCTCTCTGTCTGTTTTTAAGACTGCTGGTCTTTCATTCCCTGTGTAGTCTGTCCATCCATCTCTCTCTCTGTATGTTTTTGAAAGCTACCCACCTCATCTTCTGTATATGTTTTCTCTTTCTGATCACTTGGTGTTACCTTTCTTCTTCTTCGCCAGTTATTATAATATAGCCCTTCTATCTTCTTTATTTATCCTTTCTGTGTATGTAAATGGAAAGGCTAAATACGGTGCATGCACAAAATCTCTTTAAATGAATCACTCCTGCTTTGTGAGTTTGCTATTTGTACATCCATTGCTCCTAGCAGTGGCGTCTGGAAATGCCACCCACACACCCTTCCGTCAGCGCATGTCAGTAGATTGTTGTCAGTATGATTCAATTAAATGAGCTGGGTTAAAAATATAACTTTTGACATTTATTTAAACTTTCAAAACATAGACAGGAAGGGATGATGTATGAAATAAAAGGTTATTTGATGTTTTAAAAGCACAAATAAGGGACTGAGGTTTTTCTTTTCAGCTTGTAGTAGAGTAGTGCAGTTTGATTCTGCTCACACACGTTCACACTTACCCAGAGTCTAAAATATTCCAAACTGCTAAATATTTAGGGCTATACCCGACTAACGATCTTGTCAGTCGACTATTCAACTATTTGGTCTCTTTCTTTCTTTCTTTTTTTAATATACAGTATATATAGGCTGGACTGTCAGAAAATCAACTGGCATGAATTTCAGTGGTGATATTTTAGGTTAGATCCAATAGATATGGGATTGATATATTTAAATAACATTTGTTTTATTGATGATTAGTGATTATGATGATCTTGGTTGAGATCCATGGTGGAAATGGGGAGCTCTCCAGTCAGCTAGCTCACTAACACTTATTCCAACTGCTGCCGGCATAACGTTACAGCAGTGTTCGCTGTACCAGAGTTCAAGCATGATCCCTGGACGCCCATGAACAGTGAGTGCCGGCTGCAAGATGCACATCTGCTTCGTGCTGACACAGCAAGTCCATAGTCAAGGTAAGTTAGCTAGTTAGCTGTTAGCAGGCTGCCTCCTATTCAGCTTTAGGGACTGAATGCCATCACGATTTTTGTCAACACTTAAGATCATGAATATAGTTTATCCCACAGTATGTGTCAGTTAGTCATTTTTGTCATTAAGTTAGTGGAAAAACTCACCTACCATAAGGCCTGTGTTCATGTAAAACTGGTTTTACTGTGTGTTATCAAAGCTACTAGGCATCAAACAGTTTTATTAAGCAACAGGCTGCATCATACTCAGATACAGTATGTTTTAGTATTGTACTGACGTCACATACAGATGCAGCCTGTTTTAGTATTGTACTGACGTCACATATACGTGATTATACACATTATTGTATACTTTTTTGCTATTTGACATGTCTGTCTGTTGCCTCAGGTCATAACATCCCCTGTGCCTACTGGACATGCAGCCTTTCAACATGCATGGTGCCACCAGCGTGGAGAGTCATCCTCTGTCCGCAGTGACTATGGTTTACAAACAGCAAGGGGACAGCACATTACACTAACATGAATCATCACTGCTGAGCAGTAGAACGTCTCAGCATCTCAAGTATTGAGCAAATTGCTGCTTGGCACACCAAAATGAGGAGAAGAAGATGACAAATTATCGGGCTGGGGCTACCTTCTATTGTGATGCACACTGGCTGACAAAAAAATAAAATACGTACAGGTATGTGCCAAAAAATTAGAATATCGAGGAAAAGTCCATTTATTTCAATAATTTGTTTCAAAAAGTGAAACTTGTATGTTATATTAGTTCACTGCACACAAAGTGAAATATTTCAAGCCTTTATTTGTTTCAATTTTGATGATTATGGATTAAAGACAAAAAAAAAACCCCAAATCCAGTATTTCACAAAATTAGAATATCATGACAAAGTTCAACATTGTAGGCTCCCTGTGTCCCAATCTAGTCAGCTAATTAATGCAAAACACCTGCAAAGGTTTCCTCAGCCTTGAAATTGTCTCAGTCTGGCTTAGTAGGCTTCAGAATCATGGGGAAGACTGCTGACTTGACGGTTGTGCAGACGACCATCATTGACACCCTCCATAAGGAGGAAAAGTCTCAAAAGGCAATTGCAAAAGAAGCTGGATGCTCACAGAGCGCAGTATCAAAGTATATTAACAGAGTGTTAAGAAGAAGGGAAGAATGTGGCCGGAAAAGGTGCAAAAGTGACAGGGATGACCGCAGCCTTGAGAGGATTGTCAAGCAAGGGCGATTCAGAAATCTGGGGGAGCTTCATAAGGAGTGGACTGAGGCTGGTGTCAGTGCATCAAGAACCACCACATACAGACGTCTGTCAAGCTGCTTAAAGTCCAGTGTGAAGTTTCCACAGTCAGTGATGGTTTGGGGAGCCATGTCATCTGCTGGTGTGGATCCATTGTCTTTTATCAAGTCCACAGTCAACGCAGCTGTCTACCAGGAAATTTTAGAGCACTTCATGCTTCCCGCTGCCGAGCTGAAGATTTTATTTTCCAGCAGGATTTGGCACCTGCCCACACAGCCAAAATTACCAGTACCTGGTTTAATAGCCATGGAATAACTGTACTTGATTGGCCGGCAAACTCACCTGACTTAAACCCCATTGAAAATCTATGGGGTATTGTCAAGAGGAAGATGAGGGAACACAGACCCTGAAATGCAGACAAGCTGAAGGCCAATATCAAAGCAACTTGGGCTACCATAACACCTCAACTGTGTGAAAGGCTGATCGCCTCCATGCCACGCCGCCTGGATGCAGTAATTAGTGCAAAGGGAGGCCCAACAAAGTACTGAGGACATAATACAGTACATTAACACACTTTTCAGAAGGCCAACATGTTTAAGATCCTTTTTTTATTGGTCACATGAAATATTCTAATTTTGTGAAATACTGGATTTGGGGGTTTTTTTTGTCTTTAATCCATAATCATCAAAATTGAAACAAATAAAGGCTTGAAATATTTCACTTTGTTTGCAGTGAACTAATATAACATACAAGTTTCACTTTTTGAAACAAATTATTGAAATAAATGGACTTTCCCGTCGTCCATCACCCAAGCTGAAGTCACTGAGGTAGTCAAGAAGCTCCTCGGTGGCAAGGCACCGGATGAGATGGATGGATGGATGGATGGATGGACTTTCCCTCGATATTCTAATTTTTTGGCACATACCTGTATAATAAAAACAAAGGCTGGATTAGAAGAGTCTCAATTGCCTGACAGGTCTCTAAACTTTTAGGGGGCAGCCCTAAAAAAATATTAGCTTTTTTTCCAAACTGCCAAAACGTCTTGGTGTCTGCATCCTCAGTGAAAAACAGGACATTGTAACCTACATTTTTGTGTCTTTGGGCTCTTGGCTTGGTTCCAGCACCGACATTACCTTCTGTCTGTGTTCTTAAAGGCCTGCATGCAGCAGGAGTTTTTGATTGATTTGATTTGATTTATTCTTTCAAGCATGTAAAGACAGTTGATATGTCAACGCACATAATTTTACACATATCCAACAAATGCTAATCCAATATCAATTTGCTTATACCTAGTACATGCTTGAATGGAGTAGGAAGAAGTCAGACTTATCCAGGATAGGCTGTTTCTGAAATCACGCTGTGCTTTTTAAGAGGGTGAGAGAGGGACAGTAAAAGAGAAAGACATGTGCCCCCCTTGTTTAGAAGATGCTCTTAGCAGGCTGTAAAAGCCTTTCTATTTCTTCTACATTAGTGAAAAGTAAGTAAAACATAGTGGCACCGTTTCACTTTTATTTTCACTTGCATTTGGTTTCCCTGACCAGCTTGTAAGTAACATGGAGAAATGACAAGTACTTATTGTTTCTTCAGAAAGTTCAGCTGAGGTCTGGTCAAACTGGCCTATTCACTTACTAATAAAAATGAATTCTCATGATGAAAACAGGGACTGCACTTAATCATTTGAATGTTCTCTAGTAGACCCCAAATCACTAATATCTTAATTCAAATAGCAAAAGGGCATTGTTTTTTTTACATGTCATTTTTATAGACAAATGCAACATTTAAGTTAGGTGTTAGTGGCTAAATGCTAAATGTCTCATAAAGAACAAAGGTTATGCACATACCGTTAACTTTGCTGACTATTTTTAAGCCGTATTGAAGTATTTTAGATTATTTAACATATTTTTCTTTCCTTCTTGTCCACCATTTTCCATTTACCATTAATGAAATTCAAAACCTGCTTGAGAAAGATAGTTATTCATAGTAAACACCACATCAGCAAGGCTTTCCTGTTGAAATACCTTTAATAATCTAAAAAACTGAGCATGTGGCATTCTTGGAAAAACTCATTTTATTTTCCTCTGAAAAATGTATTGGTTGCTTGTACATTTGGTTCAATTTTAAGCTGTTTGCACACATGAACTTCAGATAATGCTTGCAGTATAAGGTCAGGACTCTGGACTTTGTCCAGAGTGGCTTCTAATTTTGACATGATTCATTTTCTATAGCACCAACAGAAAACAAGCATGTACAAGGAGTGAGAGGCAGAGGTGTGTGTGGGCAAAGTAACGAGGCAAAGTGGTTTCTGTGCTTGTCAAGAGAAAGGTCAGAGAAGCCATTATAAGTTGCCCCTGAGTGTATATCGGGCCTAATCAGCATAGAGCCAAGCTTTCAGTGCTGCTTGTGCTGCTGTCAAACGAAACAGTGCAATCAGTGCAAGCACCAGCTGCAGGCTTAATAAGCAAAAAGTTTTTATTTTAGGGGCAATATAACAAAGAATTTTTAAGTTTCTGTTCTGTATTGTTATAAGATTATACTAAATAATCATCATTATTTTAATATTAACAGTAGGTTACTTGATAGATAACACGATGGGGTTGCATTTACTGATAAATTACGAGTTGTCTCTGCAGCTCTTAACTCTGCATGGCATTTTTAAATCTTCCACTTCATTGACTGAGAACTTTTATTTTTGGTTTCTTTTTTTGTTAGAGGTACTACATTTCAGTACCCATGCCAAAAATTACTTTGTGCCATGATTTCAGGAAGTATTCAGACCCCTTCACTTTTTGCACATTTTAGTGTGTTGTAAATTACATTTTTAAATGAATATGATTGCTGATTTTGGCCATCTACATTCAATAAATGAAAATTTAAATCTCTCATTCACAAAAGCTTTCAGTTGTTGCAGCTTTGAATCTTCTTGGGCAAGTTTGTGCGAGCTTTGTAAACCTGGATTTGGAAAGATTATCCCATTTTTCTTGGAAGATCCGTTCAAGCTTTGAGTGGATGGGAAGTGGCTGTGAACTGACATCTTCAGGTCGTCACTAAAGATAATGTCACAGATGATGTGAAAAGTGAGTCATAAGGATGTTTAAGTCTGGGCCACTCGAGGACAGTGAGAGACTTGGCTGTATCCTTCAGGTCCTTGTAGTAATGAAAGGTGCACTGTTGCCCCGGTCTCAGGTCTTGTGCATTTTGGAGCAGGATTCTTCAAGGTCCTCTTAGTAATTGCATTCATTCCTTCCCTCCCTTCTGACCAGTGTTTATCTGCCTGCTGCTGAGAAGCACCCCCATAGTGTGATGTTACCAATAGTGTAGTGAGTCACACAATAACAGATGCAAACTCGGAGGCTATTACATTTTTTGGTTTCTGTTCTTAGGAAGCAATTTCCGTTCAGGTTACTGGATGCCATCATTTGAGTCTAGATCCACTTCATATAGTGCAACCAGGTGCATGGCACAAAGTCACTTTTATAACGTCTTTGGTCTGCTGTCGTTAATGGAATTTCATAATTTTCATTGATTTAGTTGTCTAGTTGTGCTTTTTGTTCCTAATCGCTTTCTTTAAAACTCCAAAAGCCAGTAGCTGTTTTTAACCCTTAATGGAAGTGTGGTCATCTTGCTGCATAGCCGTGCATCTACACACCTACAGGATGTTACTTGGCAGTTTTCCAAACTTTCTACTTCAGACACATTTTGGTTAAGACCTAAGACGCATTGAGTTGACAAACACTGTTCCTGTTATTGTAAAAAATCGAAACGAGAGCTTTTGCAGTAGCCACTAGCTACCTTTCTCTGCCCTGCAAAGCAATAGATAACTGTAAGTATGGGAGAAGTTGAACTGCTCTGATGAACACATCTGTCCCACTAATGCATTTGATAGTGTAACTTATATATATGGGATGATAAAGTAAACAAATCCAGTGCATCAGGGACTAAAGATAGTGTCACAGAGGATGTAAAGTGAGTGTGAGTGTGAGTGTCTGTGTGTGTAGCCATGTAGTGATATGTTTGCACGTGTCAGACTACAGACTATTTTTGGGTGTGTGTCCCTGGGGAGTGAATGTGAAGGAGCGGGTGCTTGGCAGGCTGAAGGTCAGTTATGATGCAGTTTATAGTTGAGCGAGTGCCGCTGGCCTCCTGTTCCTGTCACGGACTGGATGTTATTTTGGTACACTGACCAGGGTTGGCTCACTGACCTCGGTTGTGTGTTTTGCCTTTGTTTATGAAACAGAAGAAAGCAGAATGCAATTTAAGACAAGCAGACTAGAGTAGAAAAGCACAGTAAACTGGCCAAAATGACCATTATTAATGTTAGTAACATGTTTAGACCACTATAACAAGTCTGTCTTGCTGTGAAACGGACCTGTTCTAATTAGTACCTACAGTGCAGTCTGGTGACTTAAATGGATTGATGTGAATCTACTGGGAGAAATCAGGTGGGCTTCACATGGGGACTTGTGACGGTCATTTTTCACTATTTTCTAACACTTTATAGACAAATGTTAACCATTAGCTATTTTCTCATGTAGCCCTGCCTTCTTTTCTTTCAAAGGGACTTTACAGCTTTGCCACAAGAATCGTTATTTTTCTTCCAACTTTTTTGAATATTTTTCAAGGAGGCTAATCAAATCCAGTTACATAAGTCTATGACATCATACTGTGTTTCTGAACCTCTGACATATCTACATACTGTCTATTCTCACCACAATGAAATAGTTTTATTTCTGTATTTATCCAGTATTACACACACGCTTTTGAGCTCCAGAGAATTTTTGCTCTTTGATGTGTGAGTATGATTGGTTTTGGGTGCCTCGTCATCTGCTACCACACAGGGCCTGCTTATGAAACCATAACATTTAGGATGCTGTGTAATCTGCTGTGTTATTTGTTCTGAGTCATGTTCCTGTAATTCTATTTAAATAAAGATTATTTTTTAGTCCAATCCCCCCACCTTTTAAAGATATCGTACATCATTGTACATCAAAAAGGAAATGCTGATACAGACACTGTACTGCTAAAAATTACCGCCGTTAAGTCTGAGTGATCCTGCTCTTCTTTCTTTTCTTTTACCTTTCTGTGCACTCGCAGCACTTAGTTGTCATCTGAATGTTGTGTGACACTCGAGTTCTGCAAAGCCTGCTCCCCTGTGAGGCTGCTTCTTGGAGTTTATTAGCAGAGGGGTGTTGAGACCAGCATTCAAATCAATTTCTGCCGGTTGTCATTTACAGAAAAGGACTATTGACTGTTGTTGTTGATTTTAGACTTGTTTTGCCCAGCTGTTACTTTGATAGAAAATGGAAAAACAATCATCTATGTGATGCTGTCTGATTCAGTTTGGTTTACTTTGCTCCTTGGTCACTCCTTTTTTTTATGTTTCATTTGTTCATTTTCCCCATGAGTGCTTTTCTTCTCTGTCAGTTACATCTCACTTTCTCTGCCTTTCACTGTGTCCATTATGTTGCTTATTGACAGTATAGTATATACTTGAGACAATGGCATGTGTGAGGCAGCCTGTGCCTGTGATTTGTACAGTTTGATTATCCGTTGCTCTGGTGTTGTTTGCTTATGAGCCAGCCCCATCCTGTAAAGTTTGCAATGTAAACGCACCAGTACACAACTTGTGCTCTTCACACTTGCCATGAGGAAACCCGGGGCTTTAAATTAAATCCTTTGGAAGTGAAAGAACAGAAGGTTTTTTTCTGTACTCTGGTGAAGAGTCCATCATTTCCTGCTCTCTCTTTGTTTGCCTGCTTCACAAAAATGGCACCCACTTCTCAGAGCACTGTATTGTATTCGAAGCTCTGAGATTGCACAGGCTCCTTTTTGTTTGTGTGTGTTCATCTAAAGATTTGACCTGATTTCAAAGCCAAGCATTCAGTATCAACACGTGCCACTCTGTGCTTCCTCCTCTGTCCCCCTCCTCACCCCCTGTCTTGCACACAGCTCACATCTCCTGCCCCTTAAGCTGCTGGACTGTGGAAACCGTTTACACTATTGTCTGGAGTTGATTTAAAATGTTTGAGTTAGTTTGGGTTTTTAAGTCACCAACATTGATTTGTGGTCATTGATGTGGGCTGTGAACCAAACAACATAGTACTGTCGTGTCACTTCCCATGTCTGAACACTGTTTGTGAAAGCTGTGCTCTATTCAGTTAAACAGCTTATGTTATTTACTAGTTGAAATATTCTTATTATTGAAAGCTAATTCTCACAGCAGTTTTAATATCTGACAAAAAGCTGATTTTCCACACTATACCCTATAAAAATGAATCAACAAATAACTCGGAAAATTAGACTTTCTACTTGTACAGTTGCATCTGCAGTGTGGCAGGTTTCTCATGATAACAGGCAAAGTTTTGTTAAATAGGAGACAAGAGTTACAGTCAGAGTTGGTCTCTGGGAGTTGTCTGTCACTATTAATTAAAGCTTGATTGCCAGAAGTCATGTAACATTCTGTTGACATTTTTCACTCAGATGATTAAACAATACAGCTGCTGCATCCCTTCCTTCTTATTTTATCCCGACAGCTCCTCTGAACTCAGACCAGCAGATAAAGTGTTGATGGAGGCTACACTGTCATTTACAGTTGATGGCTGGCGTCTGCTCGTCCTCGGGTATTCATCCTGTCCTTTGCACCTGACAGGACATGTCTCTCTCTTACTGACTCTCTGTTTTCACTCAGTCTCTCACTGCTTTTATTCCCTCTATGCCATCCTTTGAGTGCTTCTCTGTTCTTCCCACTCTTTCTCACCTACACCCTGCAGATCTGTCTCTCTGCCCTGTGTGCACACTTTTATCCTCCCATCCCTCTGGCTCCCTGTGTTTGTTCTTGGCTGCTTGCTTTATAAATAGCTTGGCCTAGATTACAGCAGCTGCATTGGTGCTGGCACCTCAGCTTGGTTTGGATGGGTCAAGTGAGGTGGCCTGGTGTAACAGGAGGTTGGCAGTGAAGGGATGTTGTGCATGCATGTTTTTGCATCTGTGTGTGTGTTCGAGGACAGGCTTGTGAAGACCTTGAAAACAGTGCAGCTGCACACCTGCAGTGGCTGAGCTGAGGAGTTTGTTTATACACCGTTGTTCCTTTCATTCTTCTGCTGTCACGGCACACACAGAGGCACACATGCACACAAAGCTCATGTGAGTGTGAGAACTATTGACATCGGGGGTTTTTTTTGTTTGTTTGTTTCTATTTTGGGTGAATTCTTGTAGCTCTCTGCAAGAAAGCAAACAACTGTATTTCCCAAGATGTGTAACTAATTGTGAAATTTGCATATGCAGTACATACACAGTATACTGCGCTACACATTGTGAGTTTATGTCTAATTAGATTTCCACCATTTAAAGAAAGGTTGCTCCTCCCATTTAAAATTATTGCTAGTGATACAAATTAAGTTTTATGAGGTGAGAGCATTCGGCAGGCCATAATCATCTGCTTTTAGTGAGAATTGGGTCACTCTTCTCAGTTACAGATTCTTACTGTGAATTAATAAACTGTGTGTCGCTACATGGAGTCTTGTTCAGGGCGTGCTGACTGTGAGATCTAACAGAGGGAATTGTGAATGAGAAGAAGAGAGTGAGAATGAGGAGAGGAGAGCTGCGGAATGAGGCCAGAGAGGAAGAAATGTGTTTCATCATCCACAGAAATCCGTGCTACTTATCAGCAGTGACAAGAGGGATCAGTGGAGCACAATGACACAGTGCTTTGATAACCAAAAGCATTCAGGTACACAGTACACTCAGTTGCCCTGTATCCAGCAGTGGCTCCCAAGGTTGTGTGTTGTGCTGAGCAGTGAGTGTGAGGATCCCTTCGCCATGTTCGCTTGAGTTGATTTTAAAGTGAATGCTATTGGTTAAAAGTGGATGAACTGGCCATTTTGGTTGAATTTTCATTTTTACTACAAGGTTTTGGTGTGGCAGAAATGAAAAGTTTTAACTGCTTATTTATTTTATATTAGCTAATTATTTTAACCATTTATCTATAGCTGTTTCAACTATTTATTATATACTCTGTTTCAGCCATTCATCTATTCGCTATTTCAGCCATTCATCCTTTGTTTTGGGCTATTTATCCATTTACTTTAGACTTTAGGTAGAAATGTGCAGTCATCCTCATCCCCCAGGTTATCGTGACAGCAAAGTTTAACTGGAAATTCAGACTGTATAGTCAAGTAAATAATAAACTAGGATCTGTGGCAGCAGTGGCTGAACTCCACAATCTTTTTATACAGGCTGACCCATGATAACTGCAGAAGTACTCCCTGGGGTAGGCTACAAGAACTTTTGGTTGGGATTTGCTGCAGCAGTGACACTTGAATGTGTTAGATTAGCTCATGTCCAGATAAATATGAGGTAACGTACAGACAGGATGGCTTTGAGGACCCTGATCATCAGCCAAGTATATGTAAAGCAAAAATTTTCCTTGAGAAAGACAGTGAATCTTTACCTCTCTCTGTTAACCCAAGACTTTGTAACTAGAAGAAGGTAAATAACAGTAAAACAGAGTCACACCCAGCTGATAAAAGCATGATGAAGCAAACAGTTTACTGTGTCTGATGTGTGTAATTTTTGCCATTTAGCCTCTTATTGTTCCAGACTGGGTGACTGCCTGGTGTTGGCTGGTGTAGGAATCACACTCATCCTCATATCTTTCTCATCTTCTCCGTCTGCACGGCGTGGACAATGCCTGACACACACAGACATAAATAGCCCTTGCAGCCTAGAGTCTTAATATTATGGTTCATAGGGGACTTAGCTGTCTAAGTCGGCCTGGCAGTTATTATTATGAAATGGAGTGTGGGAGAAAGAGATGATCGTGATGGAAAAAACACATAGTTTGTTAGGATATTATGCAATGGTTTAATGTCTGTTGGAATTTTTCAAATGACTGGTCTTCAGCTGGAGTGGAAACTTGTACTGTATCATCACAATTAGGAGAAAAGAAGCTATGACAGCAGTGTCTCAGGCAGCTTCATCAGCTGCTTTATTGTGAGTGATAAAGAGCCACACTACAGTTCATTTCCAATCAACAAGTCAGCACTAAAAGTATAGTACAGCTCACTAACATGTTCATTTAAAGTTTTAATATATGAGTCTTTCCAGAATGCACTGAAGATCCTAATGCCCAAATTAAGAGTCCATTAATTTTCTGTATCTGTTAACAGCATGTTAACAGGAAACAGCTTTGACACCAAGCACATCAGCTTGGCCGTCCAGCATGCATCTGACACACATGCCTATGCAATTGTGACTTCATGGGAATAAAAAAAAAAAAAGCGCAGTAGATACCTGGACCATATTTTTCATGCGCAGTGCTGTGGATCTCTGTCAGTAACCCAGTAATTTCAGTTCATGATCTACACAGAGGATGGACACATTAACAGGAACACCTGTGGAATTTAATGCAGGGGTTCCTAACCTTCTGTGCATGTTAACACAAAGTTGTTACCCACATCACAAGGTGCATGTTTTGAGCTGTTAGTAGCTGTATCAAAACGTAATTTCACCTTGTTAGAATGTTTAATTTGACTTTTTTGATACCAAAAGAGATAAAAATCTAGTTTTGCTTAAATTATTATTAGTATTACGGGCATATTTGTCTTTATTGGATTGCCAAGTAGAGTGATAATAGGAAATGTGAGGAGAGAAATATTAAATGACATAACAAAGGTCCCTGGACACACACAAACTGTTGCAACTCATAATCAGCATCCTAACCCCTAGAAATAAGTATTGTAGGCTACATAAGATGTTCATGTTATTTTGTCCACCTGTCACGTCAAACTATGCCCTCAAAATTGTCTCCACACCTCTCTGGCACAGTCCCAAGAATGTACAGTTATTGCAGGGGCTTTTACAAGGATTATCATTATTACAGATGCTTCTGTTATTATGTCTGCCCCTGTAACGTTATGCTCATTGTATACAATAGTTAAAGGCAGCACAGGTAAACAGTTAGAATAGATTTTACCAGGAAGCGGCTATGACACATTTTTCTCCAGCAGGTCACTGAATATGAACACGAAATATACTCATTTATATATTTATTTGAAAAGCGGAACAAACCGGACCGTGGTTTCTGCAGTGTCCCCTGCCGGGTTCGTCAAGCGCTGTAGTGGCGTAAAACACGAACGAACGTGAGTATGGCGATGACGTCAATGTGGAGCCAGGAGGAGGGCAGGAGAGAGAGGGAGGGACGGAGGGAGGGAGGGAGAGAGAGGGTTTGTGCGGTTGCCGCAGCACCACTTGTGCGTGCCAGTGCAGCGAGGAGTCCAGCAGTAACTCTCATCTGAAAAAAACCTGAGCAGTCGGCTGAATAACCTCAAGTTTCTGGAGGAAGCACTGGTAGATTATTTCTCTGCGACCTGCCAGAGAGGAAGTAAAAAGACTCACTTTATTTGGTTGCCCCCTCACAAACTACGAAAGGGAATGCCATCGATAAATATGAAACTGGAGATGGTGACCATCATCGCCTGTGAAGTAGACATCGAGGTGTTTACATCAGACAAAATGCAGGTACGGTTTTTACTGCACGTTGCAGCTAATCACAATTTTGCCCTTGTGATGTGGTTGTGAAGCAGTTTGGTCCGGACCAACCGATTGCACGCTGACCTGTACAAGCGCATGCATGTCTTGGTGACGCTGAATGCAGCCCTCTCTCTCAGATGAGGATTTTTATCAATGGGAGCCGCAGCTCGCCGAGGCGCACCTCCCGCGCCGCGCGCACGCTGTGGTTGGCGCTGGATGAATTGCAGAAATGGATAGAAATGGCCAGAACGGGACCCTTAATGCACCTATTGTTGTATCATTGTGTACGCGTTATAGCGCAGGGTCTTGAAGATGATGCGCAAGTTTAACGGGAGGGTGTGATGAATTAAATTGTCCATGCAAGGCACATGCATGGAAAAAAAACGAGGCAGTTAGACGCAGTGGCGGACAGACCCTCTTTTCTCCATCAGTATCTCTGCTCTCTCGTCATCCCAGAAGCATTGCAGGTGCCTTAGGTGAGAAGGGATATTGAAAGAGAGCCCCCAAAGAAACATTTCAGAGATATTATAACATCATATTGATGCTAAAATACTGTAGTATAAACAGACTGACCATAATCACCTGTAGGGTTGGTAATGATGCCACAGGGAGTCAAAATACAGTAAGCGGTGAGTTTTTCCATTTTTAATATTAGATAAAAATCGACGTAACTTGGAATGCATTTATGTCACTATAAACGCGGTGACTGACTAACCTAAACACTCTTCTTCAGTAATTTGACCTAAGGGCATGTACAGGTGTTTCATATGCTGCTTGTCAGTCACAATGAAGGGAAGCAGTTGCACTTAAATGTGTTCAAAGTGAGCCTCAGGACCCCACCTTTGGCACTGCAGTGTGCCAGTCGAGGGGCTTAAAAGGCCACACTGATGGTCTGCCAAAGCTTGGCTCACGGTCTAAACCCTTTGGAAATTCCATGTCAGAATATATTCCCTCACCTGCTGACTGCCTGTCTGATCAGACTCATCATCAAAGAGAGGGAAACAGAGGAAGAGGGAA
>NW_018127893.1:3684585-3687866 GCF_001952655.1 Monopterus albus | reverse complement strand
AGAGGGAAACAGAGGAAGAGGTAAAGAGCTACAGTACAGCTTAGGAGTCTGACACACATTGGCTCAGCTATGACTGTGATCAAAGTTTCTGTGGTCATATGCACATATAGTTCAGTTTAAGCAGGCAGTGTGAGTGCGGGGGATATTTTCTGGTCTTAACACACAAATACACAATCATATTTTTCTTCCTCCGTACCACTTGATCTACAGTGTTGATGTGCTCTGGTGTAATGAAGGCTGAATTCAGCTATTTCTTTCAAACAAAAGCAGCATTTGCAGGTTTTAAGCACCCAGTCACCCCACCCTCATCCCCAAGGCACCTTGGCCAAGCATATTGTATCATTGTTTTTGCTGCTCCATGTTTATCACTCGGCTTACTCTAGCTGTCATGAGGAATGTGTATATAAATATGGAATGCACTGCTTCCTGTGTCTGTGAGTGCATGGTTTGCATGTCAGAACAGTACATGCTTGAAATTTAATATTACCAAAAAATGTCCTGTACATATGAACACACAAACAGTGCATGCCAGCCTGGCTCACCCTGTGGTCTGCATTTTCCCCAGTGAGCCAGGCGGCTGCTGTGTTTGCTCCCAACTCTCATTACACTTTCTAACCACTGCAGACCATCCAAGGTGAAAGACACCAGTGTGTCACCTTGTAGTTGTTCTGTAATTACAGGATGGTGGTTGAAGTGACAAATAGTGAGAAATAACTTTCAAAATACACTGTGAAACTGCAGGTGTTGCATGTGTAGGGTTTCTGCTGCATACGTCTGATCATGACTTATTGTGAATTTCTCTTCATTTATAACCCAAAACCTGTGCTAGTGTGTTGCACTATGATGCTTTTATTTCATTGTGATTTAATACTGTTAACACAGCTTGGTTTGTGCTCTCAGATCAGCCATCCTCCTCAGAGATGACCACGGGCAGGACAGTCTGATCAAAGCACAGTCCTCATTAAAGCCTCTTGTCAAGCAGCTCTTATCAGCCAGACTCACCCAAAGAAAAAGGCCTCTGTACACAAAAGCAGACAGAGGCCTGACGTTTGAATGACACAAAAAAACACAACTAATCCTGGTTTCTGACACATAGAGAGCAATGGAGAGCACCGGAGGAGAGGTCAGATTAAAACAGGGCACATAGGGAGAGGCGTTTCATTGAACTCACCTCCCTCTTCTTGTTATTATCATTCAGTATGATCAGAGCACATCTAAGACCCTTGTTTTTATGAATATGTCCACATCTGAAGATGAGAAACAATAATCAGACTATTGTTTTAGTTCAAATCACTCGGTGTACAGTACTAATATGTGGATTGCTACTATTTATAAGCACTTCGTGGAAAGATTAGTCAGTGGCAGTGGTGCATGAATGGGTGACATGAAGAGAATAAGTGAATGGTAGGTCTTTAATTAGAGGTGATGCTTTGTGAATGGCTGTGGTGTTTTGGAACCTTTGTTTTGACATGGTTAAAATGGCTTGCCCACACCTCGGCTGAATCCCTGCTGGTTACATCATTAATGAGCTAAACAGAGGTGGTGGGAGGACAGTTTGTTGTTATTATAATAGCAGAGCGGTACAGCAGGCTCTTATTCCAAAGGGCTCATTTTGGAGAAAACAAAAGGTCTGTTGTTGTTGTTTTGCCAGGCAGATGCTGTAGTATGTGTATGTTCATCACACTATCATTACCTGGTAAATCTATCAGTTTCAGCAGCTAATAGCACAGGACACATGATGAAGGTCATAGCACATTGGCAGGTGACTGAATTACTGAGCACAGAGTGAGACACAGACCTTTACAGTTACCTCACTTGCTTCATTCAAGGCTGACATTTACAGCTAATTTATTTATTTATTCACTTGACATTTTGATGCTTTCCCACTTATTTTCTCACTTATATATGTATAAGTAATTAATCACCCTGTCAAACTTCTGTTTCTCTTGATAAGTGCCTGTGTGGCTTCAGTGTATCACTGAATGAGACGTGTTTATTTAACACATCAAAGTTTGGCGAAGAAACAGGATTTGGACATTGTTGCCTGTTTGCACTTTATGGTCAAAACTTGTTATAAAAACACCACAAAAGACAGCTGTTTGTTTTTTTTTACTTAAGCCAGCTCTCCCACACACCAAAGACTGTAGTAACACTGTCACAGTCACAGACTCCAACCTCAACAGTGAGTCAGCGGACTCACAAACCTACAAACAAATACCTCTGTCAGCAAACCCACACAAATCCTCACCAAGGACGCCTGGAGAAGTTTCCATCTGCCTGAGTCACGTTCTGTTTGTCCTTTGGTTTGGTTTGTATGTCTGTCACTTGTGTCATATGTCTGTTCTTTGGCTTTATCGTCACACAAATTATGTTTTATATGAGGAAGGAGGAAAGATTTGATGACTAATCTGCTATTTGTAGCTCAGCAAAACTGAAGTGATTTTGCTGACGTCTATATTGTTTTTTTTTTCTTTCCCGTAATCTTTTTTTTTTTTTACATACCATCTTATCTAACATGCTGTTGTATCCTTTCCTTCCTCTTGTGATGATTATTTTGAACACCTACTTATCAATAGTTAAGTTGTTTAGCTGTCAAAGATTCTGTTTACTTTTATTGTCCAGCAACCAAATAGCAAAAGATTTACATAATTCAGAAGATGGAATGAGGTTGTATTTGCTACATTTTCTTAAAAACCGACCTTCAATTAATTGTCACAATATTTGCAGATTAATTTTCTGTTGTTGGAATAATCAATTATCAGTACTACCAGTAATTTGCCAATCATTTTAGCTCTATTACAGACATTGCTCATGTTTTCTAAATCAAAATAAGTTTTAAGTATAATTCAAAACCTAGTTCTTGATTGATGTATTATTATTTGCCACTATCAATCAGTGGCCATTTAGTTTGTAACTCCTTTCTTTGCATTGCTTTATTATTTCAAATCAAATCAAATCAAATTTTATTTGTATAGCGCCAAATCACAACAAAAGTCATCTCAGGACACTTTACAAAGTAAGGTCTAGACCTTACTGTTATCAATATTATTACAGAGGGAAAACCCAACAAATCCCCCTTGAGCAACCACTTGGCGACAGTGGGGAGGAAAAACTCCCTTTAACGGAAGAAACCTCCGACAGACCCCGGCTCTTGGTGGGCGGCCTTCTGCCTCGACCGGTTGGGGTGAGTGGATAGAGGAGAGACAAAAGAAGAAAAGCAACAAGACACAACAATCAAACACTGATCAGGTCGATGTGGCCGGTGACTGCTCGTCAGAGAC
>NW_018127893.1:3672405-3680498 GCF_001952655.1 Monopterus albus | reverse complement strand
CTAGCTTAGCTAGCTTCTAAACTAGCCGACCTAAAGTAGCAAGTTAAATTTGGTAGTTAGCAAGAACTTCTGCAAAACAAGTGCTTTAAGTGGTGCAAGCGTATGTTGTCACTCAAAAATTCAGATGAACCTAGAAAATAGTGAGTTTAATTCCTAAACAATCTGGAAGCTAGCACAATGCAGTGCAAATACAGAAAACAGGAAATGAGTACGGTTTACCGCAGGAAACAGCAGTCCGTCAAAAGGTTCCAATCATCTTTAGTGGCCGAGTATGTTTGAAGAAGGAATTTTCTTTTTATTTATTGAAAGGACACTGACAGACCTCTCCATCCATGCTCATTAAACATAAATTAGGTCTGAATGTTAATATGATCCCAGACTTGCATTTAAATCACTGTTGTGATCCATTTTGACCAGTTGTTGTGGTGCAGGCAAGAGGCAGAGGAGCAGCGGCAGGATAGACAAGATGGATGTAGACAGTAACAGTATCAGGTTCTGTGCTGGTAGGAAACCAGATCTGCATTCTGGCAAGGTTGAGCGGTCGTGGGCCACAGCAGTGGGCTCAGGTGTGCCTGCTCCCCTAGTCTGGCCACTAGGCAGGTGCAGATGGGCAGCTCACATTGGCCTGAAATCCTAGCATAGTGTTGTGGCTCAGGTGTCAGCTAAAGGTTAGCGCTGCGTCCATTAGAGTGACGTAGGACAAAGGACAGTCTCTGGGGTGGGGTGTTGTGTTACTAAGTGGCCACGATGACACAAGTATGAAGTGATAACATTAGAAGCATTGAAAAAAGGCCACACAGTGGAATGAAGAGGCCCACTATTGATTCGCAAAGGAAACCGCATCACACAGTGATCTGCCTTTGTTTCCGAAATTACTCATCAAACACAATTTTGCTGTCAGAATTTCCAGTAAAATTTCCACTTTGACAAAGATGACCTGTACCCAACTGGCATGTCACCTGGGGTCAAGCGAATGTGGCAATTCTGGTAGCCATCAGCTGTGTGGGAGATTGTAGAGGGGTATCTGGTCTGTGCGCAAAATAAGTCTACTCACCACACCCCTGCGAGTCTGTTACACCCTTTACCCGTTCCACAGTGGCTTTGGTTCCTCACATCCCTGGACTTTGTCACAGGGTTGCCTCCATTGGAAGGGAATACAGTTATCTTGACCACAGTTGATAGATTTTCTAAGATGGCCCATTTTGTTCCTTTCCCCAAGTTGCCTTTGGCCAGAGAGACTGCTGAAGGCATACTGTTTCACATCTTTCGTATTCGTGGCCTGCCCATTGATACCATTTCTCCTCTCAGTGTTGGAAGGCTTTCTGCAGGCTTCTTGGTATCATTGTAATATTTATTTTTTGAATAAAATTGTACACCTACAAAGTAACTAGTAATGAATCTAAAAAATGTTTCCCCCTGAAATGTAGTACAAAATTACACCAAATGTACTCTAAATAATCATGTAAAATACAAGTACCTCAACATTGTACTTGAGTACAGTACCTGAATAAACCTTCTATCATTACCCATTTTGCAACACTGAAAAGGGACATGCATTACAATTTGCAAGCTGTGCAGCTTTTAATGCTTGATCAGTAGAGCTGTGTCCTGCATCGTCACTGAGGTGCAACACTGACTGCCACCAGAAAAGTTGAAGGGGGGGGGAATGCAAGAGAGCACAGAAGGAAGCGGCAGAGTGATCATGAGTAAAGAGAAAACGTGTGTGTGCTGTAGTAGCATAAGAGCTGTTAGTGTAGCATCATATTTAGCCACCTTGTATAATGTTGTGGAATTCTTTGAAATGTGTGGCTCTGGACGGGAGTGTGTGAGCACAGTTGCATGTAAAAAGTGCGTGATGTAAGGAAAATGTGCATGTGTGTTCAACCAAGCCTAAGTGTCGCTGACGAGAAAAAGCTCCTGCCTAAATAAAAACAATGACCGCACTGTTGGTAATAGGATTAATGTGTCCCCACATGCTGTAAACTGATTTCAGTCCCCCTGCTGTGGGCACACTGTCCCCAAGGGAGCCGCAGTGTAGTGCCATGGTGTCAGCCCCTGTCAATAGCGCTCGCACCTTGTTATTGATCCCACTGTAAAAACACTCACCCCATTCATATGCATCCTCCATACTTTTTCAGGCCTCACAAAGCTTTGTAATTCTGAGGATTTTCTGCTACGCTAATAGTAATGGCTGCTTTAACAGTAGCTGTGTGTCAATAGTGTTGCACTGAGTCTCTGTTTTTCCTGTGATGACTACACATTACCTCATCCTAAGTAGTTGGCAAAGTTCTTATATGAGTGCAAAGCCAGAGCCTGAAGGTGTGTTGAGGCAAAAAGCAAAAAAAAAAAAAAAAAAAAAAAAAAGTCACTCAATCTTAAGTACAAAGACAAAGATTTAATGAAAAGGTACAAAGAGTAAAATGTTTAACATGCATGCTAGATATAAGCTATAATACATCCTGGCCTGCAAAGCTTAAGTTTTGTTGTTTTAATAGTTTGAGTATTTGTGTTCATAGCGGTGTTAAGTGAGATAAGGTTCTCCTGTGCTGTAAACATACTACATTTTCATGCTTCAAGTAATACAAATCCCATTTCCTGAAATGTTGTGGTCCATGGTCGCCGTTGTCTGATTCTCCTCTTCATTTTCAATAGGACACAGATCTGGACTGCAGGCAGGCCAGTCAAGCACATGCACTCTGTGTCTACAAAGCCACACTGTTGTAGCACTTGCAGAATTTTGGAAAAATGTCCTAACTTTTCTGTAAAAAGGGTTTGTAGTTCTAACTGCACACAGGCATAACTACAATGGAAAGTTGGCTCTGGTTTATGGAACAGTCATGGAAAAAATAGGGAATGTGATAAGCGAAAATGTGCTGGGGCAAGCGTGCATGGAGGTATGATATTGTTACCATAGTTCTAGATGTTATCTTTACAGTCTGCTTTCCTTGTTCAACCTGGTTCATACACTTAAGAAGTTATTTTTCTTAATTATTCCACTATGACCCATTTTTAGTGTAACCTGGCCCCTGTCTCAACTCTAGTCTCCAAGGCCTACTTTGTTGGTTTTTACCCAAATCCCATTCTACAACACTGATTTCTGCTGCTGTGACTTATTAACTGTCACTAATGACAAAGAACAAACAGCTGAATATGTGAGCCTTATTTAACTCCTTAATCTGACAGTGAGCTGACAAAGACAACAATAAAGATCAACTAGCATGTAGGAACTTTTGTAGAACATCAGTTCTACTAGTAAGTTTGAGAATACATTTAGAATCTAATATTTGTGTGAATGTTTTGGTGCATGTGTATATGTCATTTTGTGTTACTGTGCTAACACAAACTTAATCCTACCTTTGCATAAGGAGAACACCTAAATTACAGTCATTGGTCACAGGGTTATACCTAATTCTGCCACTTGACTGATTCATTACCTGAAACAGGGATGAGGTAATTTACATTTTTGTTAATGCCTCAGCTTTATCACCCTTTCTGCAGTGCTCTGTCAATCACTGTTGTTTATTGTTTTTTGTTGTTGTTGTTTTTTTATTGAAACAAAGTAACACATTAACAAAACAGTACCGAATATGGGAGACAAGACAACAGTTACATGACATTACAAAAGGATATAGAGTGTTTAATGAGGTTGTAGTGTGTGAAGTGTGGGTATTTCCAACTTATGCAGTCTATGAGATGCAAGGAACGGGAAAAGGAGGGGAAGTAAATAATAAAAAAAAAAATTACCAATAATGATGATAACAGTACTACTAATAAAATCATCTTGTTATATTTCTAAAGGTTGGTGGGTCCCATCAACTGTTGTTTATTGTTCTGCCACCTGATTTCTTCCCTGCTCAAATCCTGTCAGCATCACCCAATAAACCCTCGCCTTGTCCCTGAGCCAGCTGATCTTCTGTTCAGATTATTGTATGTCAGGACCACTAGTGGTTCTGTGCTTGCTGCCTCCCTGTGCCACTGAATGTGAGTCATGCCTGCAGTCATGTCCTGTTGCTACCATGATGACAGCCTTTCCATTAACCTCAGGAACATAACTGCCTCATTACCCAAGAGGCAGTCTGCTGAAGGATGGCCCCACAGTCATCACTGGAGTTGCTGCAGTTCACTAGCAGTCTTTACTACTCTCCACATAGGGTTTTAGATGCGTTGGTTTCCTTTCAGTCTCTTTGTTGGGCTTATTGTTATGTTGTATTTTTGTTTTCTTGATCTCTATTTTCTCCTTTTAGGACATAGAGGCTTCGTCCCAACAGTCAGGGAAGGTTAGCAATGAAAATACAATTTACATTTCAGCTACTGCAGTTCAGCTGTTTATTTTATTTTACTTAGAAGAACTGTGGTGCATTAGCAGTAGCTCCTTTGCATTTTGTCCCCATTTTCTCTCACTGTTTTACTAACAGAAGAATTAAATGAACTATCAAGAAGACTTTTCTACCGTAAACGGCGGTGATCATTGTCCTCTGACTGATGCAAAATTTCTATTTTTATATAAACCAAGAATATGAGCAATACATAGACTACAACATAAAGATTCATGAGGGTGATGTTGATTTATAAATTTCAGTTTTTCATTATTTGTTATCCAAACATACTGGTTTTCTCTTGTTTTTGGTTCCCCAACTACAGTGCATGAGATAAATCATATTTTCACCTATTTTCTTCAATAGATGTTGTTGTCTGCCTTGTTGAGAATGAAAAACCGGAACATGCTGTTCTCCTCTCTCACCTACTGTCCTACAAGCTCCCACTCACTGCAAATACAGCAGTAGCAGGCGCTGGATCAAGCTGTGTGTGTGTTGTGCAGGTAAAACTGCCCAAATCTGCTGTTAGACAAATGATTATCTTTCAACCATGCTTTGACCACCAGTTGTGCTACTGTACTTGGCACATTATTTTACTATAGAGGTATGGTCTCTGTGCATGTGTATACTATGTATGTGCAGTGTGTGTAGGCGCCTGCAGAAAATAACAGCTAACTAATTGTGGAAACAGTCAAAAATTATGAACACATTGTCTGCTTTGCACACGCACATGCTTGCTAAGTTTCTTTCTCTCCCTCTCTCTCTCTCTCACACACACACACATACAACGAGAACAAAGGCGCCACAGGAGACATTGCAGTGGCAGATGAGCAGGCCACTTTTCAGCCATCTCTAACTCAACACCCCTCACCTCTTCCTCTGCTTTTTTCACATCTCAGCTCTTGCCAAAACATCAGTTTAGATTAAGGAAGTACTCACTTTGTGTGTGTTTATATGTGTGTGCATGTTAAGGACTACCTTATCGGTGATCACACATGGAGTGCAATGACATGCAAGTGTCCGGCTGGCCAAGGCTCATGAAAGATTCATGGTTTGAATAAATCCTTAAGTGGGCTCTGCTGGTAGGCCATGAAGTTTTTATACATTTATCTTATCCCAAATTGAATTACTTTCTTAAAAGCCTTAAAGTTGCACTTCATAGTACTTTTCCCTCAACTTTATTGAGCTTTATAGTGATTGTAGCCAATTGTTTTTCCAGCCTGCATCTTTAATGTTTGGTTCAGTCTCATCAATATAATTTCCAGATGGGGAACTAGCTAACTAACCAACTAGCCGCTGAACATAGTGGAGCATTTAGAGCAGTGCTTCCTAGACATTTTAGACCGTGGCACCCCCTTTGCAAGCACCTGTCCGTTAAGCTGTTATCCAGGTCATGTTGAGCCTGATTTTAGTTTTGTTGATGGGCTCACATTCAGTCGTCTCAAACTGTGTTGAGAACTTTTCTTTGAACTTTGATTTTCCATGTCAGACCTTTTCATTACTTATTCCTCTTTAAAAACTCCTGATTAGGAAACCGTGTACGTTATGTGACAGCCTGCAATGAGTTGTCATTATGTGCAGCATAACTGCATATCAAAAAGTCTAATTTTGATGTTTATTGCATTCTGTGTTCTGTTACTTTGACTGTAGCTAATGTAAAGTTTGCCATTCTTAATGTGATGACATGTTGTTAAATTATTATTAGCAGGCTAACGAGCTGGATATTTTTGTCAGAACTTGCTGAAGAGCAAACCAGTGCTAAAAAGAGAATAAATAGATTCATTTGGGGAATAGGAATACAGCTTCAAATGAAACTGTAATTGCTCCACATCTGCTAGATGCATAAATATCAAGTGTTTGCTATGTAACAAGTTCACTGTTTCAACTTTTAAAGCCATAATATATCACTGTTGTGTTTTGAGTTTGTTGTGCTGCCTGAAGTGGCCAACAACTCAATTATGTAGGTTTACAGCAATACTGCCATCATAGAGTGTACAAAATCAAAACGGTCTTTTTGGGTTAAATAGAACATTAGTCAAATGAAACATTCACTAAGTGAATGTACAGTTTTTGCTACTGTACAGGATGTGTCTTGGTGTCTACCTAATAAAAAGAGACAAATAATAAAGGCTATAAGTAAAGGGGTGCTCCAGTGAAGTTGTATTTCACTTCCACAAAACTGGGGAATTCATTCAAGAGACAATTTTTTGAACAGTGGTCAAAATATGTTCTGCAGGGACTGAGCTATCCTGACTTTTGGACTTTATAAAATTAGTTAACCATCCCTTTAATCCCTTTACTACAATACTTCTGCTGGTTATACACAATTAAAGGAGTAAAGCTATTTAGTTAACTGCAGTTGACTGTTTTGTATGTGGGGGTGAGAGATTAAATTTTATTGAGAACACTTAACACTTGGCTGTCCCTGTATCATGGTGTGTCACTCTTCCCCCTCCTCTGGCTTTTTGGGATTCCTATATTCTAATTGCCACAAAATGCATAAAAGGAATCAAGATAATCATACGATCCCGACTTGACCTCTTTTTCATGCTTCTTAAGAATGCATCTTCTATGGTGAACTAGAAACCTGACTAAAAATGGTATCACGAAGCTCGAAGGTGAAGTCAACTCTGAAGTCTTGCCAGCTACCCCAGGGCGTTTAGCAAGAGCAGATGCACTTACATGGGGAGAGGAACTGGAAATAAAATGAGAAGGGAGGATTAGAAGTAAAATCTGCTCATTCTTAAAATGCAGATTGTTTTACCACACTGCAGCAGAACTGTGGTTCACAGCTTGATGAATCATTAACAACTCTGCATGTGTCAGTGTGATGATGTGATTTCTCTGCAGTGAAGCAGAGTGCGTCGTCTATTTTAAAGCTTATTTACTGTCTCATAT
The DNA here is from genome assembly GCF_001952655.1 of Monopterus albus. NCBI lineage: Eukaryota > Metazoa > Chordata > Actinopteri > Synbranchiformes > Synbranchidae > Monopterus > Monopterus albus. Next base: position 3,673,284 of record NW_018127893.1, on the reverse strand, counting down.
GGACAATTGTACTTTGCTATATTGAAACAGTCATTAACAACAAATTATTAAATATAAATGCTTTCATAGAAAACATCTGAATTTTATGTCTTTAACATAAATGTAATTTTAGGTGTTTTAAAGTGATGTAAATGTTGTAGTATGATAATCTACATTTTTACATTACATCTTTTAAGTGTTTTCAGTTTACTTTACTTTCCAGTCCTGAAGTAACATAGTAGTGTGCAGTTGCTTTATGACAAATGTCAGGTGGTTATAGCTTCTCGAATGGGAGGATATTCTGCTTTTTGTGGCTCTTATTACAGTAAACTCCAGATTTTGTACTGTTGGTCAGAAGAAAACAGCAACTCCAGATGTCTTAGGCAGATTCTGACAAGCTGTTTTCTGATGTTATATAAACCAAACAATGAATCAGTTAAACAAGAGTAGGTGGCAGATTACATAATGACAAAAATAATTGTTGTTAGTTGCAGCCCTATGGCAATGCACAGGTTCTTTCAAGCATTTTTGTGATAGAATTATAGAAGTAAGACTAGATGGAAGTTAAATTATCTCTGCCCATGAGTTGTATATTGGTTTATAAGCAGACTCAGATCTTTATGATGTGTTGCTTGTAATTGCAGGATGTATTCAATCCTAGGAAGTCTTAAAGTTAACAAGTTGAATGAGTTGTTTTGGAAACAGACTTTCAAACGAGATGAGATCAGTTGTATTTGTTCAAGATTTCTTTAAGGATTTGTCAAAAGTTCACAGGACTAACAGACAGAACCGAGCGCTCGTTTCATTGTGGTGAGTTCATAGATACCCAATGTCTCCCATCACTAAGCTGTCACTAATGTGCCAGGGCAGATTTCACAGCTGACATGCTGTCAATGTTCT
>NW_018127893.1:3662560-3672259 GCF_001952655.1 Monopterus albus | reverse complement strand
ACATGTTGTGGGAGTATATTCTGTCTCACACTGCACTCCAGCTCCCACTGTAACAGAAAGGTGTTATGCGATAACACAATAAGAGACTGAATTCATAGTAGTGCTTGCCAAATGATATTGATGCCACTGACCACGCACATGGCTCTTGGGACACTGGGCTCATGAATAAAAACAGTATCAGCATTATTAACAGTATCATCATTTGCTTGGCCTGATTTCATGATGCCCCTCCACGAGCTTTCAGCGCAAAGTGCTGAAACTGTTGCATGATAAGTACAGCTATGATTGTGTAATTGTTGCAGGATAGAAATGATTGGAGCAAAAACTGAACTAATGACTGTCATGTTTCCTCTCATCAAATTGACACATTTACTTCATCAGCCATGTTGATTCTCAGAAAGAAGACTTGGATTTAAAGTCGCATTGCCATCTGTGCTTGGAGACAGCTAGTAGACAAAGAATAGCACTACTGATTACTCAAAACCAGCTCTCCTGGCAGTGCTTTTCCTTTTCCTTTTGCCCTCCTACTGAGCTGCTTGATTGAGTTCACAGTTGAGGAGGCCAATTTTGTGTCCATGGAGAGGACTGAGTAAAAAAACACAGGAGATGTGGGAATATATCATATGGGTATCGTTAAAGACAAAGTATGATCCACAGGGAGGAGGGGAGGGCAATTAGAGACGGGAGAACAACAAAGATTAAAACAGGGACAGGGAGATTAAGGAAAGAGGACTGAGATAATGTCAGAGGAGACTGCAGGGAAGTTTCCTCATTAACTCAATAGCAAATGAAATGGCTGCAGAGGGGATCGAGTCACCTCCGTTCTGTGCAAACAAAGGTGTCTGTGAATAACTTAAACCTTCAAATTTTAGCTTACCCTGACATGTCTCATCTTTTCACCCAAAATATTGTAAAAAAATACAATTTGGTTTGATTATTTATACACAATACATGTATGACATACTTGGACAGGCTATTTACAAAATTAAGCATGTAAAATCGAACATGACATTGACTGAACTGCTCACTTTAACAGAATATAAAAGCTCTGTTTCTCTACTGGACATGAAATTAATCAGCGAAACAATTATTAGAAAACTAATCAACAGTATTTTGGCCATTCATTTATTCTCTATGTCATTTATTTAGCAAAAATGCCACACAGTGGGCATTGGTAACTTTTCTTATATATGGCAAAACACTAAACAACAACTTGCAGAACAACCATGTAAATATTATTAAATATATATTTTTAATTCTGTTTGTACTTTTCTATGTTTTTATCTCCTCCAGGAGAGATTTGAGGCATTGTTCAGGATCTATGATGAACAGACAACTTTCCAGATGTTCAAAAGCTTCCGGAGAGTCCGAATCAACTTCAGCACCCCAGAGGCCGCTGCCCGTGCTCGAATCGAGCTACATGAGTCAGAGTTCAACGGCAAGAAGCTAAAACTCTACTTTGCCCAAGTGAGTATCAGTTAAGGGGTCTGAGAAAGGGCAAGCAAGGGGCCTGGGACTTGGAGCATCTAAGGAAGAGCACTGCTTATTTACATGGAAAGTTAAAGTTATGCCATAGTGCGTCTCCATAGTGCACACACAGAGGCACATACACACAACAGGATCAAAAGCTCAGGGAAGGAGGACTACGCTGCAGTACTCCACCTTACTTTTACTTCATATTTTTATGGTTGTTGTTGATCTTCTGTTATCAGGGCAACACCTGACTGCTTCCTCCACCCACCAACACTCCTGTCAAAACCCATCAGTCACATAACTGTGCACATGAAAACAAAAATTCCTGATTTCCCGTCTGTATGTTTTTTGTGGGGAAGAAATAGGAAGAAAAAGAAAGTGTAGTGGCTTTGTAGTATAGGAAGACTGCTGTAATGAAATGATTGTACAGTATGCTCAGCCATAATCAGTCATACCTACAAGGATAAGAATAGAGTTAGTGTTGATTTTATAATCTGTAGGTGAAAAGTTGCCTTGACATTTTGGATAAAACTGGGCTAAATTTGTTAAAAGGCAAAGCTTTCCAACATCCAGCTGGTTATATTGAATTATATTGTTTCAATGGCAGTTCATGTGTGGTAAGTCCAGAAAAACACAGAAATGCAAACACTGAAAATATGTTACATGTACCCTAGATGGCAATGATCACTTTAACCCACTTTAGCCCAGTTTTAACCCAGTTACCTAGACATCATTTGGCCTGCTGTATATCAAATGAATGCTTCCTGAGAAATTATTAGTCAGCTTATAATTGCATGCTTTATCGCAAATGCACCCACAGTCATGACTTCTGCTGCACCTCTCCGAGGATTAAGACAAATGCCATATGTAAGAATTGTAATTAATGCAATAGGCACCTATCACAGTGCCAGAAGTTGCTCATGGGAAGAGTCCTGCAGTTTGAGACTAATCAACTGAAGCTGTGAATGCATCCCTAACCTATTTTTCTTGCTCTTAAGTATCAGGATTAGGTATAAAAAGTACAGGAACTTAAACACTTACTTTGCATAGCTTTGCATTAATGTTCTTTCAGAGGAATTTGACTGCTTCACCCACTTCATATCATTTGTATCTCCTGTTTAGAGTGCTACAGTCCTTATCAATTGTCATCTTACCTCCCGTAGGTCCAGAATGGCGATGAGGACATTGACAAGTCATACCTGGCCCCTCCCCAGCCAGTCAAACAGTTTCTGATCTCGCCGCCTGCTTCACCACCCGTGGGCTGGAGCCAGAGTGAAGATGCTACACCTGGCATCAACTATGATCTCCTGTGTGCAGTAGCCAAGCTAGGACCTGGTAGGTTCAATAAGTTTGTGCAGAATATTCATACTTACACACACACACATTAAATACAAAGCCAGGCACACAAAGAGGTACAACACTAGGAAAGCTGTGTGTAATTTGATACATTCATCTCTGAACAGTAACCCACATACAAACAGGAAATCATTTCATGGTCTTCAGTGGGTGTTATAGAAAGGTTATGTGTCTAGGAAGCAATTAGAACAAAGGAACTGGGGTGGACAGTTTTGAATCACCACTTTTTAATTCTTGAATGCAGGGTTTTCTGTCATGTCTTTGAAGCAGCATTAGGTTTAATTTACCTGATCACAGGTGCATGTTTATGAAACACTGCCATTATGTGCCTTTGTAATGACATTGTGAATTAAGTGGCATTTTACAACGGATCTGTCTATGTGAAATGGCTGTCAACATAGAATTTCCTGCTCCAGGGCTACTGTGCATGTGGTCCAGGTCAGGCAGCAAAAACAAAAACAGCTTGAAGCCCTTAACTCATATCTGTGGTGCTGGCCGTCACACGTCAATGTCCAGAGGTGCTTAACCCACAACTTTCTGCATTCTGATATCTCAGAGGAAATACTGATCAGTACCAGTATGTAAGGTGTGGAGGAAACCAACATAAGCTGCAATGGTTAGCATGTTTGGCTAACTAGCTTACCAGCTACAGTAGGCTAAAGGCTAGAGACAAAGACATTGTTTTCAGCCAAACAATGGAGCTATGTATGTAGCTGTATTGTAAATGGGACAAACAGTCTATGAAAAAGGCAGTTATGTAAAAAAATGAGAAGCACTGCTCCACAAACTGATAACATCATAATGTAGATTGGTTTCACTCCACCATAAATAGAGCTTTTACAGTTCATATCCTATTACAATTTTAGTAACTTTATTGAATGTGTAGGCAGCACATTTCAGCACAGGTGGCTTTGGAGGATCTTTCTCTGCAGCCTTGTTCCCAGGTAGATTTCCTGGCCAGCCGTGTCTCCTCTGTTTTGACTTTGAGATTTTAGATTGCAGAAAATTTTATAAAATGTCACCCAACATCCAGGAAAAGGTGTTCCATATCTAGTGTCTTTCTATGTGTGTGTGTACTGTATGTGGAAAGTGGCACACATGACTTGTTGGTCTGTTTTAAGTTGAGCACTATCTTTTTTTATTATCAACAAAAACATGATTAAACACACACATATACAGTCTAGCCCAGAGGACCATTCCTGACCTTTTATGCTGTTACCATAGCAACATGAGGCATCAGGAAATGGCTTTGTTCTTTGCTTCACATCCCGGCATCCAAAATCAGATTAGCACTGGGCTGCAGCACAGCACGCTGACTCCCTCTGTCAACTCCCTGCGGTAACAGCAGGACTATCCACTGCCCATCTTTCTGCTTGGCACCACAGTGACAAGCCACCAGACCAATTTCCCCCTGTCTGCCAGTTGTCTGATCTCGTCTCCATGGCAACTGTGATACAATCTCACAAGTGTATGTTTTCATTCTGAGTCATCTTAGTTTGGCATCTGGACAAATGGCAGGACTATTCCAAGAATCTTCATCTGTTTTCTGTTGAATCCATGTCCATCCCTTGAGTGCTAAATCATTCTCAAACAGAAGAAAAACAGTAGATTGCTTTTGTGCTGATAATTTTTGTACTCAATATAGTAGCAACAATCAAATAATAAAATACAATGGCATATTATTTTATGCACTGTAGGCTACACACTGTATAATCTCTGAACCTTTAGGGCAAGCTGCTCAGAATTGGGTAGCGAGCTACTGGCAGGTTGTGAGTTATGTGTTGGACCCTTGAGTTTAATCTATAACTGATTATACTCAAAGTAGTATATCAAAACTATAAGCCCACATTATGCAGCATCATATCTTATACAGTTTCTTAAAGGAGTGTTATTACTGATCCCTTGGATTTAAATGTGCTAATCACTGTTTAATGAACTGATCAATTATTGTCAAGTAAGAATATCACCTGTCTGATTCTTTAAGTATGTTTCTTGAATAAATGCACCACTGCCTGTCAAATTGTTCATGTCACATACAGTTGGGGTATTTAATGTAGGAAACTGTTCATGGTAATTCCTGCTTCTCCTTACTCTTTCCATCCCTGCTTTCCCTCTGTTCAAGGTGAAAAGTATGAGCTTCACGCAGGGACAGAGTCCACCCCCAGCGTGGTCGTCCATGTGTGCGAGAGCGAGACGGAGGAGGAGGAGGCAGCACAGCCAAAGCAGCAGTACGTTCAGACCAGACGTCCCGACGGACCTCCAAAATTGTTTAACTAGAGAGGCCACCTCCCCCCAACACGGCGCGGCCCCCGCCCGCCCCTTCAACCCGCAACACACCTGCCCTCTCTCTCTCTCTCTCTCGTTTCTGCAATCACAGAGAGCGTCGATGCCCCTCATTTCAGTTCAACTGCAAGCAAAAACAAACATTGCTCGAAGACGGTGTTTGTGGGGAGCGCTGCGGTGAAATGAGGCGGCTTGTAGGGGATGGATGAGAATCACACACACACTCATCACATTCTGCAGACAGCGTGGGGAGCGGCGGGCATGCTTTCCTCCACCCACCAAACCCCCTTCGTTTTCAGCAAGAGGGGTGGAAATACCTGTCCGAACGCAGGCACCTGTTGCTAATCACGCACATCTAGCTTTCATTGCTAGTCCTGCTCAGTAGCTTGTTAGTGAGTTAGCTTGTTAGCCTTACCTCTCCCTTCGTCTCACAGTCATGTGTACAAAAACTTTAAATTGAGGACATGCGATAATCTCTAAAAGTAACTTTTTTTTTCATTTTACAATAATTCTCCTTTCAGATTATGTATATTATATACATGTCACTCTTTCTTCTTTTTATCCATTCTCATTTCTACTGGTTTGTCACTTCAGCTTGCATCAATATTGACTGTGTGATGTTCCCGCTCTTGTCTGCATGTATATACTGTATTACAAAAAACACGTACAGAAATACAAATACTCACAAAATATATCAAGAAAAGGAACCTATTTAATATCACACACAGCACGCAGCGCCATATGTGACTAAAGTTGTGGTGATTGATTTTTTTTTTTTTTCCTGATTGTTTTTTGATTTTTGCCTTTTTTATTTTGAGAGGTGTTGGTTTTTGCTCAAGTACTAGATGTGTATTCTTACTCTGTATATGATACCCTGATACTTTTTGCATGCTTAGTTAACTTCTGTAGATGAGGAGCTGAGGTGTTGTGTTTTCTTTTTAACTGTTGTTTGTGATGACAGGGAAAAGGTGAGATGCCTTTGACGCCGGTGCATAGCTCCATGCACACTTTAAAGTGACATTTTAGGGACAAAAAAAAAACTGAATTGATGTTTTTATGATTGACAGTTCAGTTTCAGGTTGATGGCAAATGTGAATTTGTCACTTTGTTCGGGATTTGATGGATCAGAGACAGTTCATCCCCCTCATTTTCTTCAAGGGGTTTTGGGATGGGGGTTTTTTTTCCAGATTCTGTTTGTTGTAATTCAGATCTTTATTGTCTTGGGTGTGTTCTTTGATCAAATCCTTTTACTTTGTGTCAGGTTTTCTTCTGAAACCTACTATTGCTTGTTTTGCACAGAGTATCTCTTATCATCTCCGAGGAAACTGCTGAGCTCTTGACCAGCTCCTGCTGCACACCAGACCACTGTGCTGCTTCTTGCTGTAAATAGCTAAGCAGTAGATTTGTGGAAATAGTCCTTTTAGATTGTATAGTGTAACTGAAAGCATTTTGCTGAGAAAAAGGGAAAGTTAGGTAGGCTCATAAGAAGTTAACCAAAGCATTCACTCACCACCAAATTATTTTTTCTTACTCAAAAACACTGATGTATATTGTTGAACTGAGCAGAAAGAAATCATGCAGTACTTTTTATTGCATTATTTTCATTTTATATTAACATAAAGCAGTACTTTCTCTAGTAGAAATCCAAATTTTCATTTAAAAACATTAGCTCCTTACTATTTTGTTATTTAATGCACCTTACAGTCCCATGTTAGATCAGTGTGCTTCATGTGCTCACTTGATTAAACATGTTCCATCTTTAGAAGCAACACAAACAGATGTTTCTAGCAGGGTTTTTTTCAGCAGTGGGTTTTATTTGTCAGTAGGCAGCATGAAATCTAAAAAGACTTTTTGGTATTTAACAAAATTAGTAAGCAAAAGACAAGTCTGTCTGCATGTGAGTACTTAATTGTCTGTTTGTTTTCTTTCCTTGATATAAAATAGACTTTCATGAGACAAAATATGAAGCACATTGCATTTCTTCTGTTTTTCTTCTTCTTCTTTTTTTCAAGCTGAACACCTGGTAACTCTTTTCACCAGCATAATGCAGTGAGTGAAACACTCCATGTCGTTTTTGCTAGTGTTGGACAATTTCAGGCCTTTTGGATCTATGGGGGTGTACTATACTGAAAAGACATGCAGTACAGTGATGGGTGTAAAAACAGGCAGGATGACAAAACCAATGAACAGAACAAAACCAGTGTCTTTGTTTGCGTGTTTGTCCACAAGCTTATCTTCTGAGAAAATTAAACAGTTCTTTGAAATGCACCATGCTGGCAGAGCGCGGTTTTATTGGCACTACAGTAAAGCTGTCGCGGTTATCTAAGCAGACAGCAGATTGGTGGAACCCAGGTGGATTACGATAAAGAGGAAGAAGCTTTGCAGGAGGAACGACACTCGTGAAGGTTCATTTTTACTCTCTGCAGCAGTGGTGTTGAAATTGTCACAGTTGAAATGAAAATGTATATTTATGTACATATGCCAAGTGTTTTTTGTTTGTTTGTTTGTTTGTTTGTTTTGCACAGGTCTGACCCAGTGTGTGTTTTGTTACAGCTTCTCTTGGCAATGCTATAATAGAAAATTACTGACGCATACTGTAACAATAAGTCCTGAATATGCTCGACCAACATGTGTTGTGTTCAACATGGACCCTGTTTCAATGTTTCTTTTACTTCTGCAGAACGTCTACTATAAAGGTCAACAATACCGTTTGTCACTGTTGTACTGTTTCTGTTGAAATATTGTCTTGTATTGTAGGAATCCAGAAAACAAAGTAGCAAAACAAGCAATAATTTACAGTTCTATAAGACCAGTATGTGTATTTTCATGTTCTGTACTTATTTCTCAGAGATGGTCTCTGTCTCTTATAGTATCTGCTTCTATTTGTGTAGTATAATAGTCCTTTGTTTCACATAGAGAAATACATAAAGACTTATTCTTAAAAGCCAACGTTTAGTGTTGTTTATTTTAGTGGTTGCTCTGTTCTAGGGGCTACACTTGGGATACAGAAACAGAATCTCAAGCCAAATTGCCAATGTAGGCTATAAATGAAGAATACTATTACACATTGTGTTCACATTGCATGACATATATTTCTCTAAACTTAATTCACCTAGAACTAACAACAGTTTGTGCTCATCAATACATTCAAGTCACAGAGCTAAGGGTCTGTTTTCACCAAAAGTTAAATTGAGGAAAATATTTGCTCAAAATTCCAATAGTTGTTTAACAAAATATGTTCATTTATCCTAATCATAATATATTTTATCCATTACATGATAAAGTAGAATTACTGCTTCGCATTTGCATGTCTCCCCCCGACCGACAAGTGAAGTCACTGATCTTGACCTTTGACCACATGGACACTTGTGGCAAATTTGAAAAAAATCCCTCAAGGTGTTCCTGGGATATCGCGTTCACAAGAACAGGACAGACAGATGGACAACTCTAAAGGATAATGCCTCAGTGCCGGCGAGAGCCGTGGCTGGAAGCATTATCTGGCCATTGTTAAACTCTGCATTAAACTAGTTTAGCCAGTGCCTATATATTTCCCTAACTAATATCATAGCCAGAAATGAATTAGCTTTGCAAAATTTAAAAGCTTTATTTATTTTCCACTTTTTTATATTTTCATACAATACACTATAAATAGTATTTCCTGTATTCTACAAAATGTCACTTTCAGCTGCCATCTTCTTTTTTTTTACTAGAAAGTATAAAGTCAAAACTTGGAAAATGGGATAAAAACCATGCACTAGAGAGAAAATGTGTTACACCTCTGTTTGGCTGTTTTCTTTTCATTACTGTTGACAGTGACTCAAAGTGTTTGATTTCCCAATGGATTTTCCTACTGTTGACCTGTGTTCCATGCAAAGCTATAAAATCCACAGAGTAGCCTTTATTACTGCAGTGACATGTATATAAAGTGGGGCGATGGTACCGCCTCACATTTACCCCATGGACCTAAGAACAGCTAATGTTCTGCCTGGTCAGAGCCTTGTTTCAACAGTAAAGGCAATGACAGCAAACGAGTGAACAACAATGGACATGGAATTTCTAACTTGAAAGGTGAGGTAGCTGTTTGACAACGCAGCCGTGACCTACAGCTCAGCTGCCAAATTAGCAGTTTCGTTGTGTCAGTCACAAAGAAAGAACAGTTAACTCCAGCAATAATAGACTTCTTTCATCCATACCCTTGTGAAGAAACTGCATTACATCATTGGTTATGGAGAGAGAAACAACAGTGGCACACTGCCATCTCTGATTTCACACAAAGATCTTTGGCAAGCACAGGTTTGCTCACAAAGCAGAAGATATATATCTACAAGATATAAAATGTCTTTACAGCAGCTATATAAATTTGTGAACTTTAGCAAGAACAGCTGAATGGTTTTGTCACAGTCTGCCCAAAACTAATTTACAGGCTTAAAGCATGCAGAACATCCAAGATTATAAAAGTGACCTATGCAACCTGTTTACATAATCTATAGAGGTAAAAACAGTGGAGGACTGTTAGTGTTTTACAGGTGAAAAACACCCTCAGTACCGTCTTCTCCACCACACAACAAGCCCTCTCTTTATGTGCAG
>NW_018127893.1:3629319-3662431 GCF_001952655.1 Monopterus albus | reverse complement strand
CTACACAATGACCCTTACTGTTGAACATGATGACGCACGTTCACCTAAGGGGGGAACAGATCAGGCCCTCATGGGTGTTAATGGGGCCAGTACCTCCAAATTTCTTTAAAGGTAGTGTCCAGAATTACACCAGCTTCTCACACAGGAATGTTAAATGATGAGCTGACAAGATACGATGAGTACATGGCCATTAAAAGTGAACATAGAGGAATCAGTTTTATGGATTTATTCTGACAGATTTCAAATATTTACCTGAGCTTTTACATCAGTGCCTCGATGTAATAAGACAATAACAGCAGCGAGTGGAAACACCTTTCTGTCTCTCAGGAAGAGTGGGTAAAGGTTGGCTGCTTCTGTAAGACCCTCTGTTTTGTTTTACATTGTTGCAGTTGCTTTTGTTATATTTTGCTAATGAAGTTGGTTTTTAATTAAGAGAAGTTATAAAACAATTTCAGTGTTGTTGGTTGGTGCATAACTTTAATTAAACTGATTATGGCCGTTTTATGGCTCCCTGGGCACTGACACATAAAAGGCCCCCTCACCCTCCTACACAGAAGCAAGACCCAGGACTAAAGGAGACTGGTCTTTTCACATCTCTTCATAGTTGTTTTTCATCTCCGCGTGGTTGTTTAGCATCTCACTGCAATTTTGTATCTCTTAGAGGTCATTTTGTATCTCTGTGGTCTTTCTGCATCTTTTAATAGTTGTTTTGCATCTCTATGCTGTTGTGCTTGCATGTTTTTGAGGATAATTTGCATCACTTTGTGGTCTTTTATAGTCTCTTTGTGGTCTTTCGGCATCTTTTTATATTCATTTACTGTCTCTTTGTAGTCGTTTTTCATCTACTGGTGGTTATTCTGTGTCTCTATGTGGGTATTTTGTGTATTTGAAGACAATTTGCTTATATTATCTAGAGGTATTTTTGTCTCTTTCTTGTTGTGTTGTGTTTATCATTTCGGACATTTTGTGTCCCCTTTTATATTTTTAAAGCTAAATAAAGCTGGGTTATTCCTTGTCCTACAGTGATCTCGAATAGCTGTTTAACAAATGACAAGCCACCTGTCATTTCAGCTTCAATAAAATCAAACAATTTTGGCACACAGTGTTTACACCACTTTTATTGCACTGAAACCAACTGGAGCATGGAATAGGCTGCATATTTTTATCCGATCCCAACCTGAGCCCAAAGCAGTTGAGTTTGTAAGGGGCTTTCCCCTTATCATTAAACAAAGCACACATTTGATTACTCCAGCGCTCAAGCCTAAAGTTTGACTTACTGACTGATCTCATTAGGTTTGGTTTGTGTATCCGCACTCTAAAACCAACACAATGCCTCTGAAAGATGTATTCTTCTCTATGAAATTTGATCTCCAGCTTTTTTGTCTGTTAGGTATTTTTAGTCAGATAGATATTGGATAGATACTTTATGTATTAGAAATGTTTAGTGGAGATAGGATGTCTAGTTAGACTGTTAAATGCTTAGGCATGCTTATGAGTTTCTACAGGGTACATCTGGTCAAGGATAACTAGAGAGAAGAGTTGATGACTGTCAGCAGACAGGGTGTTTAATATTATTATTATGACGTGTATAACTGTAGTCTTAGCCATAATATGTTCTTATGTTTAAGTCACGACATGTTACTAGAAGTCTGTGAGAATGTTTTTAGCTACACACCACTTAATCAACAGACACACACACATTGATTTACTTCATGTTTTGACTACTGCTATGGCCAGCTGCAAAGCTGGCACCAGAGATGTCGCGGTTGACGTTTCTGTGTAGTATGGGGCTAGCCCAACCGAGGGGATATAATGTATAGGCCTGGTGGGTTCAGGGTCTTTTCATCTTACATCTGCCTGCGTGCATGTTGGAGGTGCAAGATACTTGAGCGTGTAATGTTAATTTTACCTGTGATCCTTTAAATAAATCAGCACTGTTTTGAAGTTACTTGGACTGCCTCGTCTCTCAGAGTTAGCAATGGTAACAAGAACTGAGACCTACATGTCTTATAAAATAGTCTTCCATCAGAGCTGACCATAGGGACATGGGGACACTAACACTGCACAGATACACAGCCTGTGAACAGCCATTGGGTGAAGCAGAACAATGTGTCTGCCCACATGAAGTTTAGTTACTCTTTCTCACAGGGCCACAACACTGACTTGCTTTATAGTCACGGGCTCCACCCAGCCCCTGGAGGAAACATGAGGCTCAGTCCTGACATGTCTGCACCTATGTGGGGAAATACTACCATGGCAGTTGTGTTACAAGAGCTTATGTGCTAGAAAAAGAGTGGGGCGGTTGGGAAAATGAACAGATTATTCCCAAAGAGAACATTTTTCCTATTCAATGGATAACTTTCATACAAATGTTGTCAAGTGTTTGAATGGAGCCTGTTCTCTTATAACAGAAGAACAGAAAGGCCATTAAACACTACATCTTTTCTGCAATCTCTCCTAGTGCCCTTTGGTCAAGTATTGAAATTTAAACCTAAACTTAATTTTTACCCACATACATAAAAGTTGTTTTTTTTTTGCAAAGATTAAAAGATTTGTAAAAAAAGCTGAAGCCACATACTTTGTTTTGACACTCACACAAAACATGCACATGTAGAATTATTATTTTCTATATATAGGAGGTAATGATTTGATTGTTTAATTTTAATCACAGGTGCATGTGCTTTTGATTTCTTTTTATTTTCTTTGATACAATGCACAGAGACACACCCTGTGAGACATCTGGTATGATGCAGAAGGACTGATTTTAAGAGGCAGAAGTCATAGTGAGGGCCTAGCAGAGCAGACACCCCAGGACATGAGCCTTGCTGTTTTTGATCAGCTGCCGTGGCACGCCTCAAAGCTAGGTGGATGGACCTGAAAAACCAGGTGCCTGAGATTATTGCTCTTAGAAAGGAGCAGTCAGTGAGCAAGCGTGGAGCCTCCTCCTTCTCTTCACATGATTCCCACAGAAACCGCACTGTGACACACATACACGCAGCAGCAGCATCTATTTTTGTTTTTAATCTCTGTCGTCTTTTATTTTTGTCTGCTTTTACCTTGGACCTCCTTCCCTGGAGTAGCTCGCACACTCCTCTTACTCCTTGTATCCCACCACAGATCTGCTGTGAGTGTCGGCTCACACCGGTGGACTATGCCCCCCTCAATCGGCTGAGGGAGGGGGGGTTTATGCTGCTCAGGCTCCCATCTGGAGAAGGCTTGGGCTGAAATCAAAGAGGAGAGAGTTAGGTAAGTCCCAAGGCTAATCACTGATTTGACTCTTTTCTGTTGTTTCCATCTAAATTTGTCTTTTGTGGACAAGTCAGAGAGTTGTTTATGTCACTCTTCTCTGTATATGTGTGTGTGTATGCTCCCAGCCAACATGGCAAGACAGCAGGTGAATCTAAGGTGAAAGGGAATAGCTCACATTCCACAGCGCTCTAGGATTTAAAGATCTACTGTGAACCAGTGGATGGACACAGATTTGTGTCTGTTAGGAAAATTCGGTGTCTGTTCCCATCACAGTCTACATGTGTATTTCTTACTGATATCTTACTGTTTGTTGGATTGGCCACACTGATTTATTTCTTTATTTAACTTATATTTTACCGAGGAAAAGCCCACCAAGGTTTCAAACCTCTTTTTCAGTGGTGCCCTGGCCAAGACAGCGGCACAAAAACTACAAACTAGAAACAGGGTAATGAACTAAAACCAGACCAAAATAAAACAGAAACAGGCAGTAAGGACTCAGATATAAGTGCTGTTAAGAGTGATAACAGGAACAGGCAGTACATGACTCATTCATCAAAGCGTTTATGTCTCACGAGTTGTCACTGTGTTACAAGGAAATATGATTGCTATTGGTACAGTACAGCTGTGCCTACCCAAAGCCCAACAGTTTAATAATGTAACAGTTACTGCTGGCTATCTTGGGAATGTCCTGCCGAAATATACAGCGGTATGAGTATACTGTGTGTTCTAATAATAGTAAGGATACCTGTTCTACTGGTGCATTTTACTCATCTTCACTCACTGAGTCAAATTACAGGTTACATACAGGTGAATAAGTATTTTTGTATACCTGCTGCACCTAACCAGCTTAAGTGTAACAATGTAGGTACAGTTTAGATGGCTTGGAAATGTCAGTGGTTTATGCAGTATGTTAAAAGACAAGAAGACTAATGTGGGGTGAGAAACATAACTCCCAACGGCATTAAAAAACTAATTGCAATAAACAAGCTATTCTCTCTATCTATCCAGGTTTCACAACATATATCAACTCATTTTGATGATGTGATTACTCCTTTTGAGAGTTTGTTAAGTTCAGACTAAGTGATTGCACTTAGAAGGAGCCTGCACCTGGATCAACACTAATCAACTGCCTGGGACGTCACAGTGAACTGGCCATAATCTTGGTCAGCTCAGTAGATAGTAAGTACAGTGCTGTTGTGTGTGCTTTGTTTTGTTAACTCTGATAAGCAGTGTTTGGAAGCATGCTTTAATATCCAGCCTCTGGAAGCATCCTATACATACCAGCATACCCGCAAGTAAGGCTTTAGATTAAACAAGTATTATGTAAGAGTCGAATTTTGCACCAGGATGCAATAGAATACACTAAGGTGTTAATGATAGATCATTCAAATCCATAGAAATATTAATGGTGTGTTTGTGCCATAACACCACAGTTTCCTTCATTTTTGTTGACTTTCTATAAACATCCATTTTTCTTGCTTCTTGCAGCTGCAGAAACAATACACTGTAAACTAAGAATCTGCTGTGCAAACCTCTATCATCTTTTACATGGGTCACTGGCCAGTGCATGTTGTGACAAACATCTGTCAGTGTCAAGCCTCTTGGTGACTTACTCAGGTTGATAACATTCATAGTGATACCCCTCTTTAGTGGGACCTCTTGAAACCAAAGGGTAAATTTGCATCTGGTGTGATACAGTCGACCTCTCTGCTGTGATTTCACACTGTATGCCTGCTCTGCAACAGAAAAATTATAGCTCCACCTGTCTTATGAACATGCTGCTCAAATATTGACTCTGGTTGTTATTTGATGCAGGTCATATTTTCAATGTGCTTATGAAAGTGTGCGCAGGAGACTGTGTTGTACCTCAATGTGCAGAGAGGAAAAAGTCAAGTCACTCAGCAGCTTTGTTTGTTTGTTTTTTTCCTGAGATAAAAAAGAGGAAACTGTTGTTCCTGTTCTGTGTTGGAAGCACACTCTCTGAGCAAACCAATAAATGATTTGTTTACTGAGGGTGGAAGAAAAGATATTGAATCTGCAGTGTAGGTGAATAGCTGCAATTTGTAGAACAGCAAACAAACTATCATTACAGTCCAGACAGGAAGAAGGGACTGATGTCAGAACAAAGTAGTCTGAGTAGTTCTAGCTACAAATTTCTTTGCCTTAAAAATGTATAGAAACAAAATCAGTAATATGTAACTGTTATTACTGTTACTAATCCTTTGTAACTGTAACACAGATGCCTAAAAGGGAAGTCATTTTGTTCAATGAGGTCAATATTAACTCCTGTAAAAATATAAAATTATGCTATCATGCTCATGTTATTCTGAAAGTGAGCTCACACAAGTGACTCAATGCATGAGGTCACACTCATCATACTAACTGGATCAAATCTGCTTTTTGTACAGGGTTTCAAAGTTTAAATGGTCATTGAAATGTTTTATGTAAAAACATTTTAAGTGCAAGTTTTAGATTTCCATATTGGAAAATTCTTGTCTTCTTGATATTTTGCACTATGGAGCAACTGTTTTCATCAACACTTTAAATCCTGGCTTCTTGGGTGTTGGTAGAGTGGCTCACTCTTGTCTTTCGTTTCCTCCAACATGGTTTTGCGCTGTAGTAGTAGCCACACATTCTTGTAGGGTAGTAGGTACTTAGGTAGTTACTGCTAGTTCTTTTTTCCACATTGGTGGCAACCACCATTACAGTGCAATACCTATTATTATTATTATTATTATTATTATTAACATGATGTCAATATTTCATTTTTTAAATACCACGGTTATTGTCAGTACTGGTATATTGCAACACCTTTGTTTATGGTTTATAATATATTTAATATTTTTCCAGTACTACCCAAGCTGTATCACAGCTGATGTGACTGTGTTGTGTGTGTGGTTAAAGAACTAGTTATGAGAAGTTTGTATGGTAAACCTGAAGCCATTGCCTGCAGCAGTTAGCTTAGCTTCCTGTAAAGACTGGAAATGGGGAAACAGCCTGCTTCTGTGCAAAGTTAATAAAATAGAAGCCTGCCTCTTCTCACCTAAAATCTAGGAGAAGTTTGATGCAGTATGAATTACATATCTTGTGCACTGATAATGTATCAGCACAAGGGTGCCAAGTCTATTGTGTCTGTACACAATTAAGACACATGCATTTTATGTGGTTTATAGAGGTTGTCCAATTGCTTTTTAAATAATGCTGTGCATTTTAAGAACTGACTGTATGCAAATTTGGGTTTTAAAAAAGCTTATACCTGTGGTACAAATATGACACTTACGTCTACTGTCTTTATTATGCAAAGCCCTTAGGGGCAAACTTGTGATTATAAGATATATAACTAAAGTTGACTTGACTGTTGCTTAATTAACCATGCCAACATCAACAGCATACTGTATTCTCTACCTTGTTAGCAAAGCAGTGGTGTTACCAACTTTATACAACATAATCCTTTCATTAATCAGAAGCTGTCACTTCTGCAAACAGCAAATATGTTATATGTCATTACAAATATCAATGGTTAATTGTATGTCAACACTGTGAGAGTTGGCTGTGCAATATTTGCTGTCAAGATGGGCAATAAACACCAGTCTGAAGTACTAGCTTCAGGTTTGTTGTCAGCCTGTAGTTAAAATTGTGATTCAATTTTTCATCACCACTCAGTGAGAAAATGTCACAGTCTTGAGAACATATTGGTCACTTGGGTTTCACAGGTGATGAGTGAATACGGGGTTGTAAATGTGGATCGTTCACAATGCTTCCTGGATATGTATGGCTTGTAATTCAAATGTAAACTTTTACGGTTCATTTATGGTTACAGCTACTGTAGGTACACAAGCCAGTGTATCTGTCCATGACTCTCAGTATTCTGATCTCATTCAAAAAAGGAGGCTGGAAGAGAAACTTTATCTGATAACCTAACTGAAGTGCTAGAATTACATCCTAAGAATAAATTCAGTGTTAAAAACACAATACTCTGTCTTAATGAAAAAGCCTATGACATGAAGAAAATAGGTTTATTTGCTTCTTGATCAGGGTTAGAAGATAACACTCTCTGTCTGTACAGTGAATATCAAACTGGAGCCAGTAGCTGGTTAGCTTAGCTTAGCACAAAACTCAGAAACTGATGGAAAGTTAGCTGGCCTCTGTCCAAGGGTAACATTATCTGCTACAAGCGCCTATAAAGCTCACTAATCAACATATTATTGTATATGTTGTTTGTTTAATCCGTACAAAAATCAAAGTGTCCCATTAGACAAAGCCAGACTAGCCTTCTCCCTGTGTTTCCAGTCTTAATGCTAAGCTAAGCTAACATCATCCAAAAAATAATGAGGTTACTGAATGTGTGTGTGTGTGTGTGTGTGTGTGTGTGTGTGTGTGTGTGTGTGTGTGAAAGAGAGATGATAATGTGTTTCACTGTTATCCTTGGGCAGCCAGGTGTTCTTCCCACCTTTTCATTTTTATAAGAGGCTCTTTGTAGCAATACCAACTACATAACCTGAAATGATGTTTGAAACATGATATTCCACATAACATTCTGTGTGAATTCATTCAGTACAGTAAATGTAAAATCACTTACTCTAGTGGTTTTAAGAGTGACAGCAGTCTAATGTCTGTCAACAGTCTCTCATCAACCGGAGGCTCATAATGTTAAGCAGAAACCTCACAGGGTGTGATACAGTGGAACTGAAGGTTTTGCATGCTTTCTTTTGAATTTCAATGTAATCAACAGAGTTGTCAGTTTATTAGAGAAAAAAGATAAGTGTGTATGTATATAGTGGGCCAATCCTACTTGTGCACAGGTTTTCAGCTTTTTATAGCTGATGCAAATTTTGTTTGCTTGAAGCACCTGCTCTGATTGGGCCGCTGTGCTTCACTCCCAGCAGACACAATGCCAAATCACTCTAATGTAAATCTTAATTATAACAACGTTTTAAGCCATTTCTTTCTTTCTTTCTTTCTTTCTTTCTTTTTACTTATTATATTTCCTATAATTAAAAAGTTTTGTTTGACAACCATTTCAAAGCCTGCCATTTCTCTGACAGTTTGACAAAATAATGATACATTTGGACAATTTTTAGGATTTAATTCACGGAAGCTGTTAAATGAGCAATAATCGTCAATAGGCACAAAAAGATAACTGACCACACATTTTAGAAAGATTTTACAAAACTTTCTACAGTGAGACAAATAAAGCTGCTGTCCTTTGGGTTGTAGCCTGACAAATGTCATCATGATGATGGAACATGGAGCCTTTCTAATTAATAACCACATGTCTGAGTCACGGTTGAAGGACTGACCTCATTATCTAATCTTTGTTTTGCATCACACTACGTGAAAAGAGGATGAGGAACACCAGTGATGATGATGGTTCTAGTGCAGTGGAAACTGAAGTACCAGTGACATTTCCAAAAATAATTGGAGATCACTGCAGTAAACCTACTGTACTTGTAATTAGAATTAATTGTTTCTGATAGAATTTAAGACAAAGTGACTGAAGTGTAATGTGAAGTCTGCATGAGTTTCTCTAAGCATGCAAAGTCATAATATCTTTACTGAGGGGAGGTATGAGCTATAGGAACAGCCCTGACCTGCAGCTGTGAGAAGATCCGTTCCTGTATGAGAGATTTTCCAAAATGACAGAGGATCTGTGTGACCCAGAAAAACTGTAACACAATAGATTAGATGCAGATCAAGATTACAACATCTGAGAATATGCATTGTTCAGGACACAAATCACATTGATACAGTTTTTGCAGGTACAATAAAGCTTCTTTATTGGCATAAATGCAGTTGATTGACAGAATAATAGGTTTATTTTTAGGGGGATGTGCCACATTACTTGCACCTGCAATTTCCCTGTTATGAGACTAAGCTGAGAAGAAGTGTTGCAGATAAATTCATAAAGATTGCCCATGACAAAAGAAAATCTTTAATAGGTAGACTGATGTTTTTATTTATTTGACATTTTTCTTATTTCCTACGTGACATCCCACAAAATGAGAAAAACCAAGCTGTGTATTCTCTGTGTGTAGGGGGAGAATATGTAATTAATTCATACTGAATGTCCCAAAACTACATCTGTAACAGAGAATAGCAGCACAGTAGCATACTAGCCCTCCATGTCAGAACTTTGTTTTCAGTTCAGTTCTCAATGCATCCGTTTGTCTGGTGATACACTTCTAAAACCCCAAATTATTTTGTTGTTATTATAAAGCCTTAATAGACAGGATGAACTTGCTGTGTGATCTTAAAGCCAGTGGATGTTGATTAGAGACACTGATTAGTACACCATCCATATTGTTCTTGTGAGGATCCTCACTCCTCTGGTATCATTAGTTCACTGGTGCCACTCCCTCCGCTATGCCACCTGCTTACTGTTTGTAAGTCTATCATGCAGCTATTTTAATCTTCAGATCCTATATTCTTTCTTTATTCTGTTCTTGTCACCTTGTTTTTATCTGCAGCATGACTGTGAAAGACCATTTTTTATTGTAAAATATTACAGTACACACATAAATTTAGTGTGTTTGGAGAGTTGGCTGAAGTTCTTTCCTTTTTTGTCTCTGCAGGTTTCTGCTGAAGATGCAAGTTTCAACTGCCACACCTGTGACCAGCACTACAGTACCTGTCAACACTACCACCACCACAAAGTCCAAAGAACAAATACTCATTCAGAGTAAGGAAATCTCAAGTGTGTGTAGGTGCTCATTGTGTTCGTGCTTGTGGTTTGCCCTCCTTGTCCTCTTAAGTTGCATATCTATAAAGCGCACCCTTGTGTATAAGGTGCTTGTTGTGGACATCATCGGATCTTAGCAGTGACCATGACTGCCAAAGAGTCAGATAAAAAAATATTAAATGATAAACCAAGTCTCCTAAACAATAGGCTGTTGCAGCATGCAGTCTAATCTAAATGGTTTGAACAGGAAATATTTGCCATGTTCTGTTTGCCTGTGAGTGAGGCCGTTGCTAAGCTTCCAAACACTTTACTGCTGGAGGATACACAAAAAAGTTTCATCATAATGAGCAGAGGGAATGTGTAAAATGCAAAGTATCTCTGAAGATGTTAATCAGGCATTCCCTCACTCTGTGCTTCTCTCAGGTTCTGGGGCTATGATCGCTATCATTGTCATAGGTATCATCTTCATTGTCGCTATTGTACTGCTGATCTTGAGGACATACAACAGGTAAGACCGCATTCCTGTTAGATAGAACAGAGTCTTCATACTGAGTGTCATGAGCCATAATACAGTGATCACGCTATTTTTATCTACTTCAAGAAAGATGAAGAAGATGTGTTCATTAGCCACTATCTGTGAAATTATATAGACGAATAAAAACAATCACCCATATCATCATTCATATCCACTCTGTGACAGTGTTCCAAACTTTTAAACTTGTGATGCAACATCTAGTCACAACCCCTTGTCTGGGTTAAATGCATATATCTATGACATTTACAGTGGTTTGGATTGTTGTAAGAAGTCTGAAAAGGTTTATCTACTATATATAATTAAACTGCAAAGTTTACAATAAAAAAGCCTGTGTAGCTGTTTTTTTTCTTATTAGTTTAAAAAAAAATCTTTTTCCAATCCCTGAGATTTTTCTTACTGTATGACCCCTAGGGGTGGACTAGACCTACAAAGTGTACCCACAAAAGGCCAAATAAAGTCTCATAGGATGAATTAGTATGGCTGTTCCCAATCTACAGTGTGGCAGAAGTATTTAATTAATATTTACTTAAGTTAAATTAGCAATACCTTCATGTAAAAATATTGATTTTCAAAGTAAAAGTCTTGCTCTTAAAATTATAGTCAGGACATGCCAAAATAGCTCATAAAATGTATGAAAGGTAACAAGACTTTGAGCAGAATAGGTGAAGATCAAAAACATATTTCCTCTACAGTGAGGATTCTTTTATTCATGGTTTGGACTAGAAATGCCTATCACTTTCTCTCTTATTTGTCCTATCTTTCCATTTTGTTTGTCATTTTTTGATGGCTGATATGTTTGGCACCTTTGGGTCTGCATATTATGTTTGTAATGTACAACTGAAGTAATAGACCTGCAAAAAGCTGGAGGGAGTATTGTATTTTTGAGTTACCACTGAGTACACTAGACAGAGTAGTGATATTTGAACATTCTATGTCAGTTTGCTAAGTAAGGTGAGATTTGTCTTAACATCACAATGTCATTTCTGCCAGGCGGACACATGCATCCAGAGTCCTAGGTGTCAGTAGTAGCACCAGACCTCGTCACAAGCTGTCACAGTCTACAGGTCAGAGCAGCATGCCGCTGAGCACCATGGGAGTTCACTCTGTGACTAACAGCATCGACAATTCAAACCCAGCCTCAGAGATCAGCTTCCAGGTACCGACAGTGGAGTCGAACGGGATTGAAGGAAACCACATAGAGCAGTTCAGCACCATCAGTGATTCCACTGTGGTCACTGTACATGACACTCCATCAATAGGAAACACATAGCACCAAGACTGTGGCTTAGTTTCTCAACAGGGATCGACTGATGTTTTGTCTGATCTGTGACCACCTGCTGTGTGCTGACTGAATTTTGTGGAAACTCAAACTGTGACGTCAGTGTTAATCTCCACTAAATGAGCCACAGCTGGTGATTATATGGATGACCAGATGTCCTTTTGGCATACAAAGTTATAAGTTATTCTGAACAAAATAGCATCAGAAACAGACACGGTGGATCACATGAATGATGTTGCAGGATGAAAAACAGACTTTCTGGTGAAGAATTATTTTGTGGCTACAGTCAGTGTTCAGAATATAGCTGCCATAAGTTTCGTACTGTTTGTACTGTTTTTGTTGACATTCCATCTCTAGAAAATATAACAAAGAAAATGTGTGGTGAAGACTGTGGTGGCTTAACAATGTTGGTCTTAAGTTTGTACATTTCTCTAGCCTATTAAAAGAAACCATATAGGTTCATGAATAAAAGTAGAATTAGTAGAGAAGTCAAAGATAGCATGAAGGAAGCCAACTCAGTATGATTTAGAAAAACTTATTTCAAATGTATTTTTGACCAAATATACTGTACTTCTTACTAAATCTGGTTTATTTTCATAGTGCTTTGTCTTCTGCACACAGTCTACTTTTTGTCTAAGAAATCTATCAAATGTCAGTGTATATTTTCTGTATAACATCTGAGTGTCATGCTAACACACTGATGTGAATCCTTTTTAATTTAATACAAGAGGATTTTGCACTTTATTTCCATTGTATTGCTTGTGGTTCTTTATTAAATGAAGCGAGATGAAAATAAAATTTCATATTTTTAGTCATGGCTGACCTGTTTCTTTTTTTTTTTAAATACCATTACTCTTCTTTTTTATCTGCTTACTTTTATACCTGAGTTTCCTGCACGTTATTGCGCCCTCTGCTGGTACATTTCCGTCCTGAATCAACGAAAGGCTGAACTATCACCAAGCTGCATTCAAAATGACACGAAAGGTTGCAAAATGTAACGTTAACTGGTGTTTCAGAATAAGATCGTCGTTGTGAACCGTCATTATCTTTCGTTACCTGGATTTAGCTTAATTCATTATGAGTCCTGGGATGTTTTTTTGTGAATAACAGCAATAAAGTTGAAGGCATTCATTATTCGTCTACTAACAGCAGAAGACCAGTCTTGAATGCGACTTCACTGCGACTGTCGACGATGGTGACCGGAGGTGAGTAGCTAACTGGCTAATTTATCCCTCAGATCATGAAATTCGCTAACGTTTTAAAATTTGCTTTTGTACTTTACGAATATATTAACATTCATAAGTATCCCCTTATTTTGTAGTATTAATAACACAAAACTAACCCAGACGTAGCTAACATGTTAAGCCCATGCTAAGGAAGTAAGCTAGACAGGTAAGAGTATTACATTACCAAGACTGTTATGTACTGTTCTACTGTTTTCGCCTTTGATAAACACACAGGTCGTATAACTATCCTAGGAGATTATATGAGTAAGATATGAAGTGACTGTGTGGCTGTGATGCGTTGCAGTGGAGCTGCTCAGTCTCCTGCTGGTGTCAGTGCTGTGGGGCTGCACCAACCCCTTCCTGAAGAGAGGCGCAGAGGGGATAGAACATGTGACGAAGACCAACAGGGTCTCACAGCTGCTCGCAGAACTTAAGTTTCTTTTCTTTAACTTCAGGGTAAATCCTGACACAATTTCTTGGTTGATATTTTTCACGTGTGAAATCAGTACTTGGCTTAATTGCACCCTTTGCCTTGTCTTGTTGTCTAGTACCTGATCCCATTCCTTCTGAACCAGAGTGGCTCTTTGGTCTATTATCATACCCTTTCTACCACAGGTAGGGTATGTTTCAGGTCATTACTGTTTGATGGCAGCCAGTGTTAATTCTGACAAAATACATGCCGCTAGTCCCTTCACAGCAGCAGACATTTAAAGTTGTCCTAGCACAAAAAACACAGGTATAGCCAATAATATCGGTTATAGCTCAGTTTTATTAGCTGTTACAGTAATTCATCTCAGTGAGAAACATGGACAAAAGCAGAGCTCTGGAACTAGCTCACCTAAATGTAATGCACCTGTCATTAATGCCATCATATCTCTTTCTTTTTTTCTTATCCAGAGTTATCCCTTGCTGTTCCTGTGACCAACTCTCTCACCTTCCTTTGCACTTTGCTCACTGGCAAGTTACTTGGTGAAGAGTTTGGAGGCAAAAGTAAGTGTCACATGCTGGTGTTACATAAGCAAAACACAGACTCTGGATTGCTATATTGGCATGTCATTGGGCACTTGATTCCCTCCTTTGCATTTCTCATCTCCTTGAAAAGTACCACACTAGTTGTGCTCTTTATTTTAATATATGCTTTTTAAAAAAAACTTTCATTTTCTGTCTTATCCTCCCCCACACACCTCACTCTCTGCAGAGGCTGTTGTAGGGATGTTCCTCACCATGGCTGGGATCACCCTGTGTGTTATGAGTATCCACTGATGACAGAGTCACTGGGAGGCAGCCCAGCCTGTGCACTGTTCCCCAGCTGCTTTGTGTATATGACATTACCGATGTAGGAATGTATACCACTGCCTGACAACTGCAGTTGGTTAAGGCAGAGGAAGAACATAGCTCTGAGGGTGAGTGACCTTGTTGTATGTTCAGTAAACATGTCAGAACAGTATCCACAAATAATAGAATATTGTTTATTGTATAGTATTTAACTGACACAAACATTGTACAGATTACTTTATTATTGACACAGTATTCAGCTCATGATGTAGCTGATATTTTATTAATAAACTGTTGGCATAACATGATTCTTCATCTGTTCTTTACTCCATCGAAACCTTCTGCTAATCAAAATACATTTAGGCCCAAAATATTATTTCTTAAGTACATACAGTATAGTATATGGAATAAATTGCATCATTGAAATTATACATAGTATTTAGTGTACATGTAAACAGACTGGATGCAGTATCATAAACACACTATCATGCGGTCAATTGTGAAGCCCTATGACAAACATTACCTTTGTGACGTGTGTTTCTTGTGAAGAACTGAAATATTACAACAACCATCAAGTTGTTTGTACAGATATTCATGGTCTACAAAGGATGAATCCTAGAAACTTTGGTGATCCCCTTACTTTTTCTGTAGCTTCACCAGGAACCTGACATTTGTGGGTTTCAGTTAAGTGTATTAAGTGTTGGATAGACCCTGGTGTTCCCCTTTATTTTTATCTAATGACATCATCAGGTCAACATTAAATTGTCTCCAGTACTTTGGTTCCTGACCGAATAGCTGAAAAAATGACAAGCTTTTCAGACATTTCAGTCAGTCTCAGCTGTATTTTGTGTTTTGTGCAATGTTTAAAATGTTAGCATGCTAACATGCTAAACTGAGATTGTAAATATTACACGGTCTACCTGTCTAACATCAGCATGTAACCATCATCACTGACATGTTACCTGCTGACATTAGCATTTACAGTAGTTCAACATCTCACTGTGACTAGCTACAGTCAAAGAGCTGCTAGTATGACTGTAGGCTCCTAGTCCTCTTTTGAAGTGTTGATTTAACTGTATGTAATTTATTGTACTAAAGCTTATGGTCTTGTAGTCTCCTCCTGTCCTTTTTTAATATCTTTTTTTTTGCATGTTCACATTTGTGTCTCAGTTTTCTAAAAGAACAAATTTATGTTGTTACTTGGCTCATTACCACAGTTAAAGTACTACCGATATAAACATTAATGAAGCACATAGGTCAGATTGCAGTACTTTCTTGGTTATGTGCTGTGCTTGTGGCTGGTTTCAGCTATGATGGTGAAGTGTCTCTTCTCATAATTCATCAGTGGTGCAGATGATGGTTCTCTTCTGTATTTGATGGGGCATCCTGTGGCCTCTCCTGTTTGTGCAAATTATTAAAACAGTGCAAAAGGAAAAGCTAATCAGCAAACATTTTCATTGGACCTGTCCAGGAGCTGATCCAGAAAACTGTGGATGCAGTGGCCAGACTGGGGTACAGACTGGGGGGGGGGGTGGCACATATAAAAGGTAAATTAAACCCCTGGTTCTATGAAATAATAAACCATAGGAAAACCATTAGGAATCATTAATTTTATGCAAAAATGATATGCACATAGTGCTTTCTTTGCCTAACTTTGGCTATGCTGTTTACTTACTCACGGCCCACTGCACAGGTCCCCCCCCCACTGAGGTGAATCGTGCCAAGTACTCCACAACAGCACAATCAGAGAAATTAATGCAGATATAATGCTGCATATGAAATGAAACTAATGTGACCCATATCAATTATAAAGCACCATAAAAATATTAGTTGTATTTAAAGCTGAAATGTTTTTGTCTGTGTACTGAATGTGAGCTAAGCTACATATAGTAAACATTTGGTTGTGTGTACTGTGTACTGTACCCACCAGTATTTCAGCAGCAGAGTCCTCGGCCTTTGCCAGATTTTCTGTCTGTTTCACACTGTCTTGTTCAGAAGACTGCACCTTTGACAAAAATGTATGCTCTGAACCCATCTGTACAGAAACAATCAACTAAAGATTTATACAGGACATCTGTACTGTATAATGTTTCAGCCACAGTAAGTGTAGCCACCCACTCACACATTCTGTACCTGTATTTGTGTGGGTGTTCTCTCTCATTGTGCTGTTCATTCACTATAACTTGTGCATGTTTCTTAAGGAAAAACATAAGATTTTATGTTTTTTCTCACATGCATAATACAGTGTCTTCTGTGTTTGTGATAGTCAGTAAATAATGGCCCTTTATATGGAAATGAAAGAAGACCAGACAGGAGTTTTCAGACAAAATTAACACAGTCACGCATTTTGACTGTCCCGCTAATACGCATAAATACATAAGGATCCATCTTTTTGGAATTGATACCTTTCTAAATTATGCCATTAATGTCTGTTCATTATGTAGGAAATGCCCTATACTGTATGTGAGAATGCTCGAATGTGAAGGATGACTCATTTCTTCATTAAGATAAGACTCAGACAGCCACATTATATAAAATAATTGGTTGAATCCTGCCTACCTGCTGTGTACTGTGCAGAGCATCATCAGTGTTGTTCAGCTCCTCATCCTCCACTATTTCTGCTACTCTCTTTACATGGAAAATGAGAGTCAGCTTTTAGATGCTTTAAGCACATGTTTTCACATTATTCAGTGATATTTTACCATTAGAAATTGCACCATGCTGTCATTAGACTGAAGAGACACAGAGAAGACTACGAGGGTAACCTGATCAACAGGAAGCTCTGTAACGGTATTTTCATCCTCCTCGACCTCTTCAGCACCCCGCATCTCTTCTCGCCTCTTCCGTGTTGTTCTTTTAAAAATGCTAGGCTGCACTGTAAGAAACAGAAACCAAAAAGCTGCTGCTTTACTGATGTTAGATTTTTAATCAGATATATATATAAAGCAGTGGCGGGCCGTGCATTTGGTACCTGGGCCTTCAGTGGAGACTTACCCGACTTAATTCACCTCTTAATACCACCACTGTACGTCGCAATTATAGAAACCATCAATGCTATACAAAAATGCAATATAATAAAGTGTGGCATTACAGGGAGAGAGGTATTTCGCGTATTGAGGGTGAATACCATTTTTACTAAAGCAAGAAACCCAATTAAGACAACTCCAAAACCTCTACACTACAACCGCAACTGTGATCTCTGCGTTTCAGTTCCATCATAAGCCCTTTTCTAGTTTTGCTCTGACCAACCAATCAGAGGACGGAAAAATGCTGACATCATTGTGGGCCAGCTGGCCCTGTGAGGCGAATTTGAAATCTGATTGGTTAAAGAAACAGTCCCATTGCTAGTATAGTTTAAGTTACATGGGCCAGCACTTCTGATTCTGAAGGCCCTGGGCAGATTAGATTGACATGGCAACACATAGAGGCTGAAATCTGATTGGACAAAAAAATCTAGCATCCACATACATGTACTGGAAGCGGTGCAGCCAAGAGAAATACTACGAAATGAAGAGAACAGACTGTTGGGAATAAATTAATACAAATTCATGGAACAAATATTAGAATGTCGGTTGTAAATGTAGGTCGGTGCTTCTAATAGTGTTTAGGCCAGCAGAGAAGGCCTTGCTGGCCCTGACGGCCCGCCACTGATATAAAGGCAGATTTGATGGAGCTCCTAACCAGATCCTCTGTTTTTGCGGATCATGATGGGCCTGGCAAAGAACACCGCCATCTCATCTGCTCCCTCTCTCCTGCTCCTCTGGTTTGTGGCTTGTGAGGATTCAGCTTCATCTCCTGTCGACTTCACCCTTCGACCATCTGACTGAAATTCACAAGATATAACAGAGTATTACAAACGGGGAAAAGCCTTCTGCACTGTTTGTGTCGCTGTTGTACTGAATCTGTGTCAGTAGACGCCAAACAAACTAACAGTACCAATATAGCTCCTGTAATGTGAAAACAACACAGTGGAGAACTTTTTTTTTTATACCTCTGAGGAATTGAGGAGAGCTGAGTCGCTGTACTGGTCTTGTGGACCGCTTCCTGCTTTCCTGTTCTGGGGGAAACACACAAAAGACACCCTTTTGTTTTTCAGTTAATTATCTTCTGACAGCTGTCATTCAGATGAAACACATTGCACAAAAACTGTAGGCTGCCATATTACAATGCTAAAACTGTATTTTAAGACATGAAAATCAGGTGGGTGAACCATAGTATTAACTGAAGGTACCTCAGTTCTCCTCAACAGTCTCCTCTTTCCTGGGTAATACCTAAAAAAAACAAAGAAATATCATTGTAATATGAAGAACATGTGGACAGAATTCTCATCTGACAGTCATTTATTTTATAAAGCAGAATATTTAGCACAGATGCACAAAAAAACACATTTTTACAATCACTCACAGAGGACTGTGCATAACAATACCTTTCAGTAGCTTTTGAAACCAACAACTCCACATATGGAAGTTTCTTGAACCTCTCTGTTCCCACAGCAACATAGCAGTGTCCGTTCTCCAGCTCCCCAGCTGAGGACACAGTTACTCCTTCCAGAGAGCACAACCTGATAAAGCACAGAGGTTACTGCATTTTTCTCTTTATTAGTATTCTGCAGAGAGTATAGTAGATGTGTGTCACTGACCTGCGCACAGCTCCGCTTCGTAAGCTGACCTTCTCAGTGACCAGACTCAGGATCTGCTCCAGGTCCTGCTGCATGCTCCGAGGAATGATGAATCGGAATGGTGGACATAGTAGATCTCCATTACGAAAAACGCTGAACATAAACATTAAAGGAGACATTTTAAAAACTATTTCTTAATCAACACTTGGGCTACATTCCCAGCATGACAAGTAGGGAGCAAAAGTCTAATTCTACATGCAAATGTTCAGCCAAAGCTGAAAGACTTTAGCATTTAGACAAATCAAGAGGGAATCTACCGATTTCTAAATAGCACAAAACACCTGAGGAGAATGGGAATGTTTTATAAGTTTTTGGTCATAAACCAAAGTATTGGACAGTGTCAAAATTTAATAACAATTTATCCTAAGGGGAATGTGAAGGTGTGTATGAGATTGCACTGCAACATGTCCAGTAATTGGAAATCACTCAAAACCACAAATCATCATAGTAGTGCTAAATTTAAGGGATCAACAAAGGCATCAATTTGAGTCCATGTGTGTTTTATGCTATTACATATTGTAGCTATTGAAATATTTTTGCAGGATAAGTGAAAACCTTGATCTGCTGGTGGCACCACAGGAAGCTAACAGGGTTCATCCTCTGGTTATGATGGATATCTGTACCACATTTGCAAGCCATTCATACTTGGGATATTTATGTATTTGATTGGGTCTGACTGCTGACGCCTCATATTAGCTTTGACTGAAATTTGCAGAAACATCTTGTCACATCATATTAACTGTTACAACATATAGTGCCTTGCGAAAGTATTCAGCCCCCTTGAACTTTGCGACCTTTTGCCACATTTCAGGCCTCAAACATAAAGATATAAAACTGTAATTTTTTGTGAAGAATCAACAACAAGTGGGACACAATCATGAAGTGGAACGAAATTTATTGGATATTTCAAACTTTTTTAACAAATAAAAAACTGAAAAATTGGGCGTGCAAAATTATTCAGCCCCCTTAAGTTAATACTTTGTAGCGCCACCTTTTGCTGCGATTACAGCTGTAAGTCGCTTGGGGTATGTCTATCAGTTTTGCACATCGAGAGACTGAAATTTTTGCCCATTCCTCCTTGCAAAACAGCTCGAGCTCAGTGAGGTTGGATGGAGAGCGTTTGTGAACAGCAGTTTTCAGTTCTTTCCACAGATTCTCGATTGGATTCAGGTCTGGACTTTGACTTGGCCATTCTAACACCTGGATATGTTTATTTGTGAACCATTCCATTGTAGATTTTGCTTTATGTTTTGGATCATTGTCTTGTTGGAAGACAAATCTCCGTCCCAGTCTCAGGTCTTTTGCAGACTCCATCAGGTTTCCTTCCAGAATGGTCCTGTATTTGGCTCCATCCATCTTCCCATCAATTTTAACCATCTTCCCTGTCCCTGCTGAAGAAAAGCAGGCCCAAACCATGATGCTGCCACCACCATGTTTGACAGTGGGGATGGTGTGTTCAGGGTGATGAGCTGTGTTGCTTTTACGCCAAACATAACGTTTTGCATTGTTGCCAAAAAGTTCGATTTTGGTTTCATCTGACCAGAGCACCTTCTTCCACATGTTTGGTGTGTCTCCCAGGTGGCTTGTGGCAAACTTTAAATGACACTTTTTATGGATATCTTTAAGAAATGGCTTTCTTCTTGCCACTCTTCCATAAAGGCCAGATTTGTGCAGTATACGACTGATTGTTGTCCTATGGACAGAGTCTCCCACCTCAGCTGTAGATCTCTGCAGTTCATTCAGAGTGATCATGGGCCTCTTGGCTGCCTCTCTGATCAGTCTTCTCCTTGTATGAGCTGAAAGTTTAGAGGGACGGTCAGGTCTTGGTAGATTTGCAGTGGTCTGATACTCCTTCCATTTCAATATTATCGCTTGCACAGTGCTCCTTGGGATGTTTAAAGCTTGGGAAATCTTTTTGTATCCAAATCCGGCTTTAAACTTCTCCACAACAGTATCTTGGACCTGCCTGGTGTGTTCCTTGTTCTTCATGATGCTCTCTGTGCTTTAAACGGACCTCTGAGACTATCACAGTGCAGGTGCATTTATACGGAGATTTGATTACACACAGGTGGATTCTATTTATCATCATTAGTTATTTAGGTCAACATTGGATCATTCAGATATCCTCACTGAACTTCTGGAGAGAGTTTGCTGCACTGAAAGTAAAGGGGCTGAATAATTTTTCACGCCCAATTTTTCAGTTTTTTATTTGTTAAAAACGTTTGAAATATCCAATAAATTTCGTTCCACTTCATGATTGTGTCCCACTTGTTGTTGATTCTTCACAAAAAATTACAGTTTTATATCTTTATGTTTGAAGCCTGAAATGTGGCAAAAGGTCGCAAAGTTCAAGGGGGCCAAATACTTTCGCAAGGCACTGTACATATGGTCATGTAGATGTTGTTTTAAGACAGAATAGTAAAATGTGAGCCTATCCTTGACAGGATAAATACTATCTAAATGTGCTACGGATGTGTGTGTTTGCATTTAGTGTGTCAAACTCACTGTATAATGCAAGGAACAGGTATAAACCTCCTCCATTTGGCTGAGACATTTGGCCTCTGGTTTACTTTTGCCTGGAGGTGACATTTAGAAAATAATAAGCACGGTACAGCAGAACATCAACAAATTATGAAAATTCTCTCATCAGATTTACATTATTCACATCCTGCACAACAGTTACACTCTATGTCCATTGCAGCAAATTCACCTATCCCAGAAGTGTATTGACAGGCTAACTAACTATGCTTCTCATGTCAGCTGAAGTGCTGCAGCCATGGAAACAAACATCACTTCAAGGCTTCACTGATGGCCCATTGACATGTCGTGTCTGACTATGAGGGCTCTTCTCAAAGCTGCTACCAATGTCATCCCATATCGATGAAATCTGGAGCCTTTATCCGTGTCTGCTTCTGATAACATAGCTGGATTAAATCAGCTCAAAACAAAGCCAGACCTTGAAAATCTTGCCTTATTCTTTTACTTTGAAGTGGCAGGCATTTAATGCATTTACAGTATCTCTGAGCAGAAAAGGAGGTGTGGAGCAGTGATTATGGGCCTGAGGCCTGCCCAGACACGCACAAAGCCCTGATAACACTGTGTGGAAGCAAAACTCTTTGTGTCACCAGTGGAATCAGACACACTCGCACAAAGACACACTTCCTGCGTTGCTCCACAACAACCAAAACACAGGTTTGTAATTCTTTAAAAATCAAGACCCAAGCTAAGAAAATCTGCTTTTCCAAATGGCAAACACCCAAGGCACTCCAATTACTCTCCACTGTTTTTTTTAATAGAAATGCAACACTGATGCTTCAGACTAACAGCACACTCTATGACTAAAAAACCAAGCTGTCATGCTTGCCAGCTGGTCATAATACAAAGCAAGTACTTGCCACCATGAATGGCTCTGTGTGTATACTTATGTGTAACTCTGTATATGCTAAGGAAGCTTCTACCTGTGTAATACTATCACCCTTGTCACCATGTCCTGCCTTCCTTTGAATTGACAGAAAAAGTTACCAGTTAAGAGAAAACAGTTGAGTTCTAATTCATTCAGAGAATCTTCCTGATGAAAATTATCCCAACCTTTGATTGACTTTGGGAATTTCTGATCTAAATAAACTGAGTATAATGTCACATACAGGCTTGAAAGGATGCCCCACAAGCCCCAAGGTTGATGGACAGCACAGTCATTAGAGTCATTAGCTAATTATTTACAGCAACGTATATGACAACCAGTAACATCAATGGGACATATGCGCAAAGGGCGATCCATGCGCGCACACACACACACACACAAAGTGTATCTAATCTAACTAACATACCAATGTGTTGTCACATTTAGAGACAAATATGAGCTTGGCTTGGTAATGGAAAATCCTGTACTCATTTTCATATATGACTCAGCAGGACCTCAAATGGTTCGACTTGATATGAGCACAGTGCTGCCTGAGGGATTAATGAATGATGGATTATGCTGCTGCCCTAAAATAAAACTCTACCTGTGTTTCTTCACGGGCAGCAGGCCGCTTTTTAACTCCTGGGTTCAGGTAACTGTACAAGAAAACAACAGATATGATAAACAAAAACTTGCAGCTGTCCTAACACCAAAACTTAAATTAAACTAATTAGCTTTAATTTTCATTTTAGTGAAATAAATCCTTGTATTAAAAATACTGGACACCAAAACCTTCCCCAGTATCAGCACAGTAAATGGCTTTTGTACTCACTCCAGTTTCTTGAATCTTTCAAAGCCAGCAGCAACATATTGGGCTCCTGTCTGAAGGTCCTGGAGGTCAGTGACCCTGTGGCCCTGCCTCGGGGTGTACAGGGTCCTGACAGCAAGTGGAGCGCCGATGCTCTGGGTCACTTCATTCAGAAAGGCCTCCATAGTGGCCACCTGTCGCTGGTTGATCACAAACCTCCGTCCGCTGTAGAAGGGGTCTCCATTCCTATACACCACCACGCTCTTCACTGGAGGCAGGAGAGTAACAGCTGCAGTGCCGGCAGCCATCTCTGAGCCATACAAATTTAAATACGCTGTTAAAGTGTTTTTTGAGTTCACATATACGCACAACGCATACTGTAACTCTCTCCTCACATATAATTTCACTCACTAAACCTAGAGCAGCAGTAGCACAGTCTTTGGATCACATTTGTTCAACAGCCACACATAAATACAAACATATTCCACGATCTTTGATCCACAGACACTGTTCAGTCACTCACAAGCCTGGTGGAGGGTGAAGGACAGAAATCGCAGAATTGAAGGCAAAGTTGAAAATCAGTCCTTTCTGTTGCTGTGGTCTGTCTGGACTTCCACTCACCACATTCTGCTTGTCTCTATCTCCACAACACACACACATACTACACTACTGACAGCGGTGAGTATTTCCTGGTTGCTATGGCAGCGTGGCCAGCAATGACTGGCTTTGTCGGCCAAACTATCGGCAGCAACCATAACAAAAGGGGCAGACAGAGGAGAGGAGAATGGGTGGGTCACTGTGTTGTAAGCTGAATCAATAAGATAGCCTCTCCACCCAGCTGTCTGTATTTTCCAAAAAATAATTTGCCATATGAATCATGCATATTAGTAGTGGAAAGCTAATGCAAGAGCCAACAGGTGACAGAACCACTACTGAAATGCTTCAAAAGTGACTCTTTTTGAAGAACTGAAGAAATTATGAAAATTACATCCTCCAAGAAAATAATATCCAAGCTATATAAACTCATATCAAATATAGATTCAACAATAATAATACCAAAACTCAAATGGGAAAATGATTTAACTCTCCCCCTCAACTCCGATGTCTGGACAGAAATTTGCAATAACATCTTTTCTATGACCAGCAATGTAAACTTACAACTTATACAATACAAGACCATCTATAGGACCCATATTACACAAAGTAAAATGTTCAAAATGGGTTTTACCGACATAGACATCTGCTCACAATGCACTCTAGATTGCACCAACAGTTACTTTCATGCTACTTGGACCTGCCAACCAGTTTATTCTCTCTGGATAGCAGTGACAGAGAAACTCGCCACCATCTTGGGTTTAACAATTTTTAACACATTTCAACTTGGGGCTGAGGCCATGCACATTCCCACCAACCTCTAGAAATGTAACAAGCTGATTTTATTAGTACTGTTATCATCATTATTATTGGTAATTTTTTTTTAATTTACTTCCCCTCCTTTTCCCTTTCTTGCATCTCATAGACTGCATAAGTTGGAAATACCCACACTTCACACACTACAACTTCGTTAAACACTTTATATCCTGTTGCAATGTCATGTAACTGTTGTCTTGTCTCCCATGTTCGGTACTGTTTTGTTAATGAGGAAAAAAAAAGTGACTCTTTTTAAAAGATAACTAATATTTAAGAGCAATGGAAATTTTACACATTAGCCCTTAAAGGCTCTTTATATCATAAGTCATTATGTGAAGTTATGTGAATATTTGTGAGAACTTGTTCATTGAGTTCCAAATGGCAAATTCTTGAGACACAAGCTTATTTAGAGCCAAGGATCCTCCCCTAAATTCATTTCAGTAGACCTTTGTCCCACACAATAGTTAACACCATTTATGCTAGGAGGACAATAATCAGTGAAACCACTGCAGTGATGACAACAGCAGAATTTTTTTTATAAAAATAAAATTTATTCAGTTTTCACACTAACAAATAAGATATGTAATGTACATTTTTTTTCTCAAAGACAAAATAAACACTATTTCTTTACTTCACTCATAAAATACTAGTCCTGTTCATATTGCCTTGTTGCTGTCAGGATATGGTCAGCCTATCCTTCAGAGACAGGTACTGTAGAGATGAAGAAAAAGGACAAACAATCACTAAACGCACATTTTCTGTTGCAAAGTTATACCCTATAGTCAGATGGTTAGTCAAGCACACACTCAGATTTATTAAAAAAAACTGGGATTATATAGTTGAAATTATAACCTATGTAAATGTTTTGGCATGATTCTTTTCATGCTGTTGTTGTCAATTAACATTTCCTGTGCACAACTGCATTTGAAATCCAAATGCCAGTAAGTAAATCCTGATGTCTTTGGTTTACATTAACTGTTGTCTTTGCATATTACTCCACATTTTAGCATCCTGGCGCCCTCTGAGGTTGCAGAGTATTTCATGGAAGTAGCGATACAGGATTCATGACAACATTCCTTTGGTTAATTTGATCAGTACAATGTATGAGTGCAAAAGTGTGCAGGCATGAGAAGAAACAGCCTTAGAGATTTATGCACCTTTTACATAAATCAGACTAGAAAAATCGGACTGACGTGTAGCTTCTAATTCATGTTTGTAATTATAAGGTCCTGCTTTACAGGCTTTCTGGATGTGTCAGTAAGTAAGTCTGGCTCTGATACTTGCTGCAAACTTACTATATGGTCATTATTATGGTCCTGGTACTTAAAGTGCAGGTATTTTTTGTGAGAAATGCTTCACCTGGGATATAATGTATTGACTCATTTCTGAGGTCACTAATTACATTTTGTCTTGCAGCAGAAGCAATTTTCTTTCCATTGTTGAATAAATGTACACTATATCTGTCCTTTTCTCCATCTTACCTTTTTCCTGCTGTCAATGGCCTGTTGGAGCCAGAGCAGCTCCATGGTCAGGGTGTTTCTGTGGAGGCGCAGGGCCTCTGGAGTACGGGGCACCTCCTGAGCCAAGCAGTACTGATGGGAACCTTAAGGAGGGATGGTAAATTCAAAATTCTTTTCACTGCAGGAGACAAATCTGTTTGCCACCTATGTACATACGTCATAAAATTACTACTGATGGCCAAAATCTTTTCCCTCTTCCCACAAATGTGTGAAACCCCTCTCTGTGGCTAAGATATTCTAACTTGGTGGCAATGCTATTTTGTCTGTTTGGACAACTTTTTTGAAGCCATTTAAAATTTTTAACAGAGGTAACTGGCACACATATTTCATACTAAGCAAAATGTCTTTTATGATGGATATTATCCGCAGGACTTAAATAAGATTAGTGCTGCAACAACTGGAAACTGGGATGGGCACGTTCTCACATATTTTGTAGGGTTAATGAATTGCGAAAATAAATGAATAATGTCAGATATGCCAAAAGAGCCAAGGGATTGCACAACAGCAGGGATCGCCAGTAGTTTCTGCACAATCTCACCTTTGTGAGAGTGACCATAGCTCATGTCCAGGTCCAAACTGCTCCAGATGCTGGTGGAGGTTGTGCTCCCTGTCATCCCTCCATCTGTTTCTCCCTCCTCATTCCTAAAACCCTTCTGTATCTGACCCTCCCCATCTCCTCCAACATAGCTACTGGGAAAACAATCCCTGGAAGGACAGGCTTGGCCTTTGGTTTGTGAATCATCTCTCTCAGCTTCTATCTTCTCCAGCAGCACATGTCTTTCTGTCTCCTGTGATAAGGGTGGTGCTGCTGCTGCTGGTGGTGCTGCTGCTGGGCTCTGGGTGCTGTCACCGACATCCAGTCCTGGATCTGATGGATTGCTGGTTCCCAGAAGTGGACCGTGCTGATAATACACGAGCAAAGACATGAGGAACGTATCTTAAAACGGGTTAAACTCTCATAACACTCACAGTTACTTACACTGTCTGTGAAGTGGGGGATAGATATGACAGCCTCCCTCCACTGTAAATGGGACAAGCCCCCATCAATTTCTTGAACGATGTCTTCAAAATCTTGTCTTGCGCGACGGACTTCGTTTCTCACCAAGTATCCACGTGCAAATGCCTACAGAAGAGAGGTGGTAGCAGCGTTATCATTTGTTACTTCACTGCTAATATTTGAAGCCGTTTCCCAGAGTCAGAGAAGGTATAGCTAGACATCCGAATTAGCAAAATACATTTGACTGAAAATTAACGCGACACTCGACACTGTAAGACTTGAAATCAGACTAATAAGATAAAGTTATTACCTGAAAATAGGTGAATTTCTCCTCCCATCGGATTCTATCCATTGCTATGGTAACACGGCAGCACTACCACAAAAGCGGGAAATAAACTTGTTCCGGTGTCAAGCTCAAAAATTAAAAGCTCTTCCTTGTGAACTCTAGCCGCATACTTATACCTGTTATGTTTTTAGTTCAATATGTTGTCGTGAACACAACGCACTTAAAATATTATGACCTAAACTGTATTCAAATGACCCAAAACTCCAGAAGTAAAACAGTCGTTATTTATTTGGCGTTATATTTTGGAAACACGTAAACGGAAGTGGCCCTTTGTTTTGTTCAGTTAGCAACGAGGCTACTCGTCACATTGCACGTTTCCTCAAGCTTTTTGCCACAGCTTATAACAATGAGTAGTGGTTCAAATCAGAGGACTTTGTTCCAGACATGGGGTGCCTCTGTTTCCCAAAACAAAGTTGTTCAGCCGAAAAAAAATGCCAAGAAAGCCGCTGGACGGCTCAAAACAACCCCAAGCAAACCTGCTCAGGTAGTCACTACAAATACACTTCGTAATCCACTGTGGACTGCACTAGGCCAGGGGTCCACGTACACATCAGAAACCCCGGTGATGACAAAGAACTCCATACCTGCTTATGAAGATGAAGAGGACGACGATGATCTGATGGTGATCGCTGTTCATGAAGCTGAAGAGAGCCTGCAACTTGGTAATGCTAACTTTTTTCAAGACGACATCCCTGTAGGAACAGAGAGCAGTGCCATAACTACCACCCAGTCAGGTGGACAGACATATCCAGACTTCCCTGGCTTTGACAGCTCCTCAGCTAAGGTATGGATCTACCCCACCAACTACCCCATCAGGGGGTACCAGTTAAAGATATCAGAGGCTGCCCTGTTTCAGAACACACTGGTGTGTCTGCCCACTGGTCTGGGAAAGACATTTATAGCCTCTGTAGTTATGTACAACTTCTACCGTTGGTATCCATCAGGGAAGATTGTATTTATGGCTCCCACCAAACCCCTGGTTGCACAGCAGATTGAAGCCTGTTATAAGGTCATGGGGATCCCACAGGCACACATGGCTGAGTTGACAGGTACAAACAAATATATGACACAAAGGTCATGCCACTCATCTGTCCTGTTTTAGCAATTTCCTAGACTGCATCTGCCGCTCTACAGGTAGCACAGCAGCAAAGCAGAGACAGGAGTTGTGGAGGTCCAAGCGCGTCTTCTTCCTCACCCCTCAGGTCATGGTGAACGATTTGTCTAGAGACACCTGTCCGGCTCAGCAGGTCAAGTGTGTGGTGATTGATGAAGCCCATAAGGCGCTGGGCAACCATGCCTACTGTCAGGTACGGAAACCTTTCACTGATGATTACAGCAGTGCTATGGAGCTCACTTATATACTGTAGACTAGAGTTGGTTCTTACTAGAGCAAGCTCTTACTACTAGGTTCAGTTTTTGCTCCCTCCTCTTTATAACCATGTAATTAGCACATTTAACATATCATATCCTTCCCTTGCTTTTCCACCTGTAATACAGGTGATCAGGCAACTTGTCAGCCAGACTTTGCAGTTCCGCATCCTGGCTCTCAGTGCCACTCCAGGGGGAGATACAAAGGTGGAATCAACCTTTTAGTCTTTTTGAACTAATTTGACTTAAAAATAAGTTCTTCATTTAACTATTCAACTAACTTCATTTAACCCCTCATGTTGCAGTCGGTGCAGTCGGTGATCTCTAATTTGCTCATTGCCCATATTGAACTGCGTTCAGAAGAAAGCCCAGATATCCAGGCCCATTCTCATCAGCGCAGCGTGGAGAAAGTGGTGGTTCCTCTGGGAGAGGCCCTTTCTGCTTACCAGGCACGCTACCTGCAGGTAGGATCATGCAGTGACGCATCATAAAACCCCTTGTCTGTACTGGTTTTCATATATTTATTTTGAACAAATAAATGAATGATTTAAAATCAGAGCTTAGGGGATGTGCAAAACCATATTTAAGTCAGTCTTTGTTGCCCTTCATATCACTGATTCATGTCAGTGATAAATACATAAACACACCAGCAGACAAACTTCAGACCTGGCTATAATAAAGATTTTAATTAAGCTTGACACTGAATAGTGATGTTGGCTTTATCATTCTGTGCAGTGTGTGCCATTAGTTTTTTTTCTGGTGCTTTCTTGCCACCTTGTGGTTATGGTTTGCTTATTTCTGTAAAAATCCTCAGCTGTAAGTCTTTTCACAACATCAGGTCTTGCCCCTTTTTGTGAGGTTCTTACTGGGTTGGTTAACATTAAATGGACTGTGTGCAATATATGTTGCCAATGAAACTCATTACTGTAAATCTCAATAGACAGGAGAGAAGCACACGTTTATTGAACAAAGAAAACCACAGTAGCTCTCACTGTTGCATTTGAATTTTCACATTACAGCACACTTTTGCAAAGCTCAAAGAAAGGAAAAGAAATTACAATACTCACATTTGATGTTCCTATATAATCAAGGTCATAGAAGGAAAACCAACCTACACATACATATCTTGTCTATGCAGTTGTCAGAGTATCATATTGACAATATGACCAGTAAATGAAACATAAATTCTTTGGATTTGGATGTCTTCGTGTCAACCAGATCGGCTTTAAGATAGAGCAACCTTCTTAATCCTGTGCTAACCTGCTTAATGGTCAGTTTTGAGTTTTGAGCTGAATTTAACATTTCATTTTATACATATTTAATAGACCTGAAGAACTACCTGCCTAAGTGCTTCATGTGATGCATCTGTCTTGGTAAAATCCTCACACAGTACTCATTTGGCTAATTCGCTTCCAGTTGTTTTTTTCTACTGGCACCTGAGCAGCGGAATGTTCTTGCATTACATTTAAGTGTAGCTAACTTGACACTGTTTTTGTTGCATTGCATTGGTACGTTTTATTTTAAAACTGCCTGTCGATGGGCCTTTCTTCTTTCATTCTGACTTTTCAGACTCTTCTTATAGTCATAGAACATTAAAAAGCTATTTTAGCTGAAACAGACTCTATCGGCTGTCTATTAAAAGAAAAAAGGAGTGCAATCACATGCGACATATAACCTGTGCCTTGGTTATGTTGTTTCTACTCAGCAGCAGTATTTGCAATACTGAGGTATATGCATACTCACTAGCACAGAGAAGCAAGAGTATGAAAAGCGTTACATTATTCCTGTGTGTGAACAAGACAGATTTGAGCAGTGCGTTGATTTGCACCAAAGTCTTAAGCAAAAAAGACATACTGTAGGCTACATGTTATATAACACCCTATGATTGTCATTCAGCAGTAAGAGCAAATCAGTGAGTTTTTCAGTGCTTGGTTTGTAGAAGTGCAGCATTTGTTTTCACCCTTTCTCTGAAGCTGTACATTCATGAGCAAACACATGATGAAGTTCTCCTCATATGTGCTTGTTTTTGAAGGTTAGTAGTGTCACATATTGTGCTGAGCTTATTTATGGCTCTGGTCCGGATTTTTATCGTGTTGTGTTGTGTGGTGCAGATCAGGAGCTGTAATAGCTGGTTTGTTGATGGTTTATCTGGCAAATACCGCACTTTCTGTTAAAAAAAAACATAAACAGTGGGCCTGGCATCACATAGACTTGTAACCTGTGGTGAATTGTGAAGTACAGATATAAAGAAACTGCAAATCAACAGTGACAGCTGCAATCACCTCAGCAAGCTAGAGAAAGACAGAAAAACTGTTTGTTTTTTGTTGTTGTTGTTGTTCACTGACCTTTACCCCACACGACAAGACATTCTAGCAGTGCAACAAGCTGAAAGAGAGCACGATAAGGCTGCACATTCACTGTTGAAAAGACTTTTGCGTGTTTGCCACAGCACTCAAAGGTCACCGTGTTCGCAGAGCGGTGCACAAGAGGGCACTGTCATTAGGAAAAGTTTGAGCTATTTCAGTGAAAGAGCAGGAGATGA
The DNA here is from genome assembly GCF_001952655.1 of Monopterus albus. Lineage (NCBI taxonomy): Eukaryota > Metazoa > Chordata > Actinopteri > Synbranchiformes > Synbranchidae > Monopterus > Monopterus albus. The sequence continues at coordinate 3,631,119 of NW_018127893.1, read as the reverse complement.
ACACCACAGCTCAACTTAGCATCTGCTTTGTGTCCACGAGACGAGAGCGGTTTAGTTCAGTTCTTATGGGTTAAATAAGAATCTGCCTAAACGGAACACAAAGGGAAATTCTCTGAGGGTTGAGTAAGGGCTGAGTATTTAAACCAACTGCTGTGGAGTGTGCCTGGCTGGTGGTGGTGACTAAAGAGGATGTTGTGGCTCAGCTGGGGTGGTGTTAACTTTATGAGGCTCAAAGGTCACAGATAGGGTGCCGCTGCGTAGCGCTCTCATCCCTCAGTGTCGCTCGAGAAACCAGATCTCATTCTGACGGTTGCTGTGAGCAGGGTTGGTGTAGCCAGCCACGATGAACGAGTCGCTGACGCACACGCCAGGAGAGTCTAGCAGCTCTGCCATGGCATTGATCTGGTTAATGATGATAACTTCATTGGTGGGACCGATGAAGGCCCTGGAAGGAAAAGGGAGGAAACAGTGTTTTAGTTCAACACATCAGATTTTTATGCCAAGCTGGGAAAAAAGTAGAGAGGAATTGAGTTAAATTAGAATAGCAGAAGGAGTCATTTCATTGTTTTTCTCTGCTCACCGTATGTATACAGTAGTGGCAGGCCAGATCTCTATAACAATGTCGTCGTCATAAGGTTGTGGAGGCTGGGCCTGATGCTCAGCGGGAAGGTAGTAAGCCACCGTGACATCATGGGAGATCACAGAACGGTTCTCGTCTGTGTGCACCACCGTCACAATAGGAAGCGTCATGCCCAAATAGTCACCTATTGGAAGAAAATTATCATCATTATTACTTATTGGGCTCGCTGGAAAAATCATTGTTTTGGAGATAATAGCCAGTAAATGAAATGGAAGGTGAGGCTGAGGTTCAAAAGGTTAGACTTTGATTGCGTGAGTGAAATGGTTCCTTGCTTTTGAACTCACCTGAAGAGTTATGTTGGCAGATGTATTTCATTATCCTCATAAAACCATAGCAGATGCTCTGCTCATAAGTATCCTTATGCATTGTGATACAAGCCCAGTGGCCCTTTTCGTAGTGGCGTTTCTCATAGAGCAGCTCTCCACACTGAAACAGTACAGAAGGCGAGAGGATAGAATTAGAACCCAAACACCTTTTGAAGATTCTGTTAAATCAAGTCTCCTTATGAAACAGCCTTTCTGGAATATTCTGCACCATTTTCTGGAGAATACCAGCAAATGTTCTGACTAATGGGAAGCTAAGTGTGGTCTGTGTGGAAAATGCATCCCACCTCTGCTAGCTGCAATTAAAAGCACTGAAGACATAACAGTGTTGTGGCCTTGTGGGAGCACTTGAAGCTCTGAATGGGAGAGTTTTCCCACAGATTTACATACGGTAGCTTTATTTGGACATAAGTTTACCAAGGGAGGTGATGTGATGTCGGCGCTACTGGTGCATTTCTGTGACCTTGATCGTGTTTAAATTTATCAGTTATCTACTAAATATTTACACACTGATGTACGCAAATTGATGATGAAATAAGTTGCATAAAGGATATCATTGTGTGATGTGTCTGTGTACTGTAATGCTGCTCAGGTGTGTGACCTGAAGTTTCAAGTCTGCTTGCTGACAACATGCAAGGCAATGAAACCTGATCTAAAACCAGGGCGCCACTCTCACTTTTTTGTACTCTTTACTACTCTGGATTGGCTTGTTATTCAAGGTCTTCATTTTAAGGTCCAGTCTTTGGTGCAGACAGTTTTCTACATTAAACTAGGTTATCGCTAACTAAGCTTTTCTCTTTGCTCTTACGCAGACTGGGGTATAGTTACCTTCTCTTT
>NW_018127893.1:3613010-3629298 GCF_001952655.1 Monopterus albus | reverse complement strand
GGGGGGCGAGGAGGGTGTAGGAAATGTGCTGCCTGCGACTTTGTCCTTGGTTGTTGCTGGTTAGCTGTTGAATGGGTTCTGCCATATCTGTCAATGGACAACCAAAGTGTCAGTTTAAACCATGGTCCAACAATAAAGGACTGGTGGCACAAGTAAAAACATTTTCCTATCAGTAAACAAAAAGCCGGAACCTTTTGTTCTGAACCAGATGCCTGCTTTGGCTGCATACTAGTCAATCGATGTAAGCAGATGTGTTCAGCAGTTCACAAAATGTAGTTATGCCTCTTTTCTTGATGCTGTGTGTTTTGGGTCTACATGCTAAGGTAATTAAAATATATTAAAGATAAAACTATGTGAGTTCTCCCTATGACTGTCACATAATTACAGCAGAAGAGGCTACCACACGGGCAGAGCACAGTGCCAGGATGTCGCAGAGAGTAAATTATGACACTGGCATCGTGTTCCATTGTTGAATGGTCAGCCTAGTTCAGTCACATTACTGGTAAAATTGCACGTCATGCACTGTAATGCACAACATTTAGGTGTGCAGAAATAAGAAATTATACATGGACTGACAATAATCACTTGTGTACCAACAGTATTATGTCAAAAGCTCCATACAGTAATGAAAATGTTTTGAATTTGGTAAGTTGTGCTTTATAAATTATATTTAAATGGATTTGACTCAAACATATAGAATTCAAAGCAGCTTTGCTTCAGGATTCACACTTGTTTTTGAACGAATCTCTTTCACTCTGACAAAATGGGAAAATGTCAGCATTGTTGCAAGAGACTGGTTGTGCGGTAGAAGGGTTTGGGTTATTTATCTTTAGAATGCTGCAGTTTAAATTGTAGATTCTTGGGTGTGCTGAAGTTTTTGTTGCTGATAGTATTTATGGAAAGAGAACGAACCCTTAGCATTTATTGTTCAGCGGTGTGAAACTAAAAACACACTATGCAATAGCCAAATCAGAGCATTCTTGGCATGAATCTATGGAGGAGTCTTGTTTACAAGCTACAATGCATCCACCACAGTTGATGATATCTGCCCCTCTGACCTCCTTTTTACTTTGCAGTGAGCTGTTGTGAGTGTCCACTGCAAATAATATCGTCTTTGTCTCCAGTAAAAAGGCATGGAAATCATACAGCATGTAGAGGGCTTTTAAAGTATTTTTAGCTATTTTACCTTGAGAAACATCCACTTCGTGTCCCCTCGCTACGTCCTGCCAGTATTGCAGCAGTCGCTCTGGGTCTTCGTCTTCCATGGTTTCCCCCTCTTCTTCCAGGCTCCCGTTACCGGAGTCTAACGGATGGTCTTCCGAGAAAGACTCCAGGTCCTCCACCGTGATCATCCCGTGTGTGCGTGGCCCGCTGCCCTCACCGCCGCTCATCTGGCAACCACCTCGGTCCATTTCTGTTTGCAAGACTTCAAATGGTTTGCAAAAAGATTACGTTTGAAAACGCTAAAGTTGCGTAAATTTGCGCGTAAAGTTGACGCTTCGTTTACGCGCCGGGACCTCGGTAGGACACCCGTTACTTTGTGGTCAACAAACCAGGCACCAAGAGCTTTTCCCGACGCGGTTAGACACACTCCGTCTGTGCTATACCTGACTTAAATGAGCCATATTCTTCTATTGAGTGCAAACAAGAAAGGAGTCAGAGCAGACTGACTCTTTGGTGAATGCGATATTTATGTAGTTTAAGACTGCGGGCTCCCACACCTTCCTCCTTCTCCCCCTCCTCCTCCTCCTCCTGCTCCTCCTACTGAGACGATAAAGGGCCGAGACCCCCACCGGCCTGGGTGCAGACCATGGGTGTATGAAGGGAGAAGGATACAGACAGTTTCATCCAAGAATCGGACAAGGCAACAGAGATGCTCTCTGACAGTCAGCATCATCTTATTATGTTCTGATTTATCTGTTATATGATAGAGTGCATCTGCTGTAGCCCATGAGCTACAAATAACCATTATTTTCCTTATAAGTGCATCTTTAGATTATTGTCATGATTAATTGACCAATTATTTAGAGTGTACAATGTCTGAAAATAGTGAAAGATGTACACTAGAAGTCCCCACACCTTTTAAAAATCATACTAATGGACATGTTCACCTTATGCGAGGCACTTTGAATTGAATGCCTTTTGAAAGTTGTTATACAATTACAAATACATAAAAGTGCCTGGTGTCGTGGTCTTATACTTGGATAGCGCTTTTCTATGCATTGTAGCGCACTCAAAGCACTTTCACACTATTTGGCCATTCACACATTCGCACTCGCACATTCATGCAATGATGTCATCACCGGGAGCAACTGGGAGTTCAGTGTCTTGCTCAAGGACACTTCAACATGTGGACTGGGCACACTGGGAATCGAACCACTAATCTTTCCAGTTAGGAGAGGACCCAGTTTACTTGCTGAGCCACAGCTCATGTTACACCTGACATCTGGCTGTACAGCATGTGACTATTTGCATCCCAGTGCTTTAAGAAAGTGTAGTGTGTGTGTGTGTGTGTGTGTGTGTGTGTGTGTGTGTGTGTGTGTGTATGTACACATCTGCACAACAGCCATGCCTGTGCATGTACAGTAGGTGTAGTAGGAGAGTAAATAGTGACCTGCTACAAAAGAGACTATATAATACAAAATAAGCATCAAGACCTAACAAAACAGGGATGGTGATGCATTTAAAATAAGTTTTTGTCTTTCATGCTTTGGTACATAAATTTTTGTTTCATTATTTTAATAAGTATTTTATTAATGTGAATGATGATTTAAAAGCAATCCCCAGTCTAAGAATTATAAACAGACTTGAACTTGTGCACTAGGGTAGAGACTAGGCAGGATTTCCCCTGATCTGAGTTGTTGCAGCAGTCAGCCACCTTATTGCACCCTTCAACATGCACGTAGAGAGGCAGAGGCCAGTATACAATCCTCTGCAGTCTGTGGGGGAGTCTCCATGTCAATACACACACATACTCTACAGGGAGGAAGGCCTAACGGGCCCCCCTGCATGGCTGTAGACCTCAGCATCCATCCAGCTACATCGTCACTGGGGTTGTCTTTGTCCTCATCTCTGTGGCTTATAAAGCACACAGTTTCCTTTCTTTTCACTCTGTTATATTGGTCCATGATCCAGATACACAAAACACCTGCCTCACTAATCTGGTTCTGTGTAATCTTATAATCTAGGCCTGACCGCTGCGTACACATTCACATATTGTGCTCCACTCGTCACTTAACTAGATAGTGAAGGTGGAGAGAGATTGTGCCCTTTCTTTTAATGCACTCTGTTATTCTCTGATCAGCACAACCACACAGACATGTATATGCAGTGTAGAATAAATATTATACTGTCATTTTGCAGAGGATGTAACTTATCACTCTGAATCAGAGATGAAGAACCTGTGAAATATGTTGGTTTTTAGCAACAGGAAATAGGTCAAAATGTTTTACTGTGAATTGATATCAGAACTCTGCTACCAGGGTTGTTCTCCTCACCTGGCACATCTCAAGGCTACATGTAAACCCCCACCAGCTAATTTGGGTTTCATTTATTATTCTTATTATTATTAAATTGTGTTTTAGCTGATGCAAAAATTAAAAAACAAACCAGCATGATATCTGCATTATATTAGCCTTCCCACTCTTCATTGGTCGACCACTAGTCTAGAGTATTATCTGGCCCATCTTTTTCTGCACCCTGTGTTACATATAATAAGACTGACACTGCTCCATTTAACCTCCATGCAACTTACCCCTGTCAGTGGTCCATCATTTCCTTTCCCTGACACTACTCTGACCGAATCATCTTGTAAAGAGGAAATTAAAAACCTTGCAACATTTTGAATATCGACACAGCATTGTTTTTTTTGTTTTTTTTTTAAAGAGGAGTTTATTAAGATTTGGCTGGTTCCTCTGTTTTTCAATAAATCTCCTTTGGCAAACACATGTTAAGTGATCTGTTTTCAAGTTTAAGCTGTATTGTGTGGTGAAGAACAATCCTAACCAGATCGGCTGGCCTCCTCACATTCTCATGAAAGAACATTTGGGGCTAGGTGATATAACTGCTAATCTTTTCTGGAAGGTCACTGGGATCAAATATTGCTATTTAACCCTTCACTTTTATCTTCGCAAGCCATAGGAAGCATACTCACATGTCACATCAGAGTGACACACTGAGATTTAGTAGATATTGGACAAGCGGTCATCTCAGTATCCACCAAGTGTTTCTGGCCAGTGTGCATCTCTTGTTTTGTTGATTTTGATACCCAACAAAACACTGAGCCATTTTGTTTTGTCATAAAGGGGGACAATCTGTAAACTATACAGTATGTGTCAAGGTGTTTTAGAATATATCTTATGTGCTTTAAAATATATTTTGCTCTTAATTTTAATCACTTGTTCCAGAGCTTTGTCCATCATACCATAATGAAGCACCATTATACTGTAACTCAAAATTGCCTGCCAGCTTTTAGAAAATCTTATTTTTTACACCAATTGAGTCCAAAGGACAGCTCACTTTTTTCAGAGTAGCCTTTTATTCTCCCATATAGTCCCATATAGCTGAAAATGAAATTGCAGTGACCCAGCCTCCCATTATCTGAGGTCATGAGGATGAATGGATCTTGTTAAAATTGTCTTTTTGACAAACTGCTTTCATTTCTTCCCCCCCATTAGTGGGAAATAAGGACAAGGTGAGGAACAAAGAATGCAACACATTTTAGTTATTTTGTGTCTCTTGTTGAAGTCAGACTTCTATTCAGTCTGTGCAAGTTTGTTCACCAATAAAGAAACATACGTGTGTGTGTGTGTGTGTGTGTGTGTGTGGATGCACTTTCTAGTTTTGTGCCGGCAAGGGTGCTAGCTACTCAGTCTGATGCATCACACCTAGACACAAGAAATGGCCTACTACCAGTGACCTATATATCCGTCTGTATCTTTTTCTGCCAGGTGTTGGAGAAGTTCATGTCTCGCCTGGTCCAGAACCGGGTGATGGGACACAAGGACCTGAGGACTCTCACCAAATACCAGCTCATCCTTGCCAGAGATCAATTCCGCAAGAACCCGCCAGCACACATCAAGGCATGGGCAATGTACTGGGAATCCCTGTGTATTAACTATATGATGTTCTGTGTCTTATAAAATACATGTTTAATGAGATGATTGTGTACCTAGCTTTTCAGAATGATGCTAGGTTTGCATGAGATGATGGTGTACCTAGCTTTTCAGAATGATGCTAGTGATGTTCCCATCAGTCACAGGGTGACTAAGCTGCTGTAAAGTATGGTATAGTAACTCAGAATGGTTATATTTCCTTTGGAAGCCTTTAAAGCATAATGCAGTGTGGTACAGTGTAACACCACTAAGTATGACCACAGTAATAAGCATATAGTTGAATTAACACCTCTCAGTAAGCTTTAACATAAGCTGGCCATAATAAGCTCTGGAAAGGCAGGATTATGTAGCAGAGCAGTTGTATTGGATTGCATTAGATTGCATAGGTGTTCCTAATAAAGTGAGAGTGCATGCTTAGTGGGAGTGCATTTGGTGACACAGTGGTTTAAATTTTAACATCAAGTTATACACATCTTATTTTCAAATCAACAAAACAATGTATTTTCCAATGCAGTAGTGCTTATTTAGAATGTTGCTGCAAAAGCTGCTATACATAAAGTTTAAAACGTATGTTATTTGCTTATTTTATGTTTTTTGCTTTTATTTGATTGAATTTAAATATGTTTGTGCAATTCTGCCTTCATTTGATGAATGGTGAGATACAGACATGAAATACAATAAAGATCCCAGACTGGAATCACTGCATTTAATATTACAGTAGTATATGTTTTACCACTTGGCCACTGGATGGTCCAGTATTAAACTTATTTATAGCAAGTACCTGCCTTTATGTGTATACATAATGACATTCTAACCAGGGTCTCATGGACTTATTTGCCCTCTTGCCTTTTACAGGGTCCACAGCAGGGAATGCTGGAGGGTGACTTTGCCCTTTGCATCAGCTTGTACCACGGCTATGAGCTGCTGATGCAGATGGGCCTCCGATCACTTTTCTTTTACATCCAGGGAATCATGGACGGGTCCAGAGGTCAGTCACCTTACATCCAGGCTTATTTCTTTCACTGTCCACACAAATAGTCTGGCTTAGTCATCCTTAAACACACATTGGCACTACAGCTGATTTCTACCAAATCTGGCTGTATGCATGCTCTGTAATATACAGTGTATGATTTTCAAATCAGGTCTCATGTGAGAGCTCTTCGTGCTTCGTTTCAGAAATGTCCAGGGCGAGGAATGAGCTGCAGAGGACTCCCACCTTCATGGACCTCTACCATGAGATGGAAGCAATGTTTGTGAAGCCATCTGCTGGTACCTGCCTCAGTTTACAAAGTGCTTTATAACATAGCCAGGAATACAATGCTCCCATATGACTAACATCCTCTATGATAAATACTTCTAGGTCTAGATGAGCCATTCATTTACAGTCACCCCAAACTGGAGAAGCTGGAGGAGGTGGTGCTGCAGCACTTCAGACTGTGGGCTGAAAGTTCAGCAGACAGTAATGGTGATTTACTTGTTATAGCAGTGCTATGCTAAAGCTCATATTTGGAATGATTGTTCTGTGTTAAAACAGAAATCTGTTACTCTCTTCATGCTCGAACTAACTAGAGAAAATATCTAGCATCATGTGAAGTTGTTTAACCTATGCTTACATTAAACACTGAAGTTTTATCTTCTCTAAAATTCCAACTAAATGGTGCCCCAGCATCCATTAAGTGTTTTAAACCCACAATTATGTGCACAATTTTGCAGGATAATTCAGCCTGTAAGAGCTAATAATTCTAAACAAAGAAGCAAAATAAAATTTTGATGAGGGTGCATTCAGAGTGAATCGGCTTATGGTCACTGAAGGAATTTGTAATCGGCGTGTTTTCCTTCTGTCTCATTTAGAATGTCCAGGTTCAGGCCCTCAGGATGTAAGTACGCGTGTCATGATCTTTTCATCGTTCCGTGAGAGCGTCCAGGAGATTGCAGTCATGTTGAACCGCCGTGCTCCGCTTATCAGGGTTATGACCTTTATGGGTCAAGCCTCAGCTGGGAAGGGGGTGAAAGGCTTCACGCAAAAGGAACAGCTGGAGGTAGAGGCTGTATGCCTATGCTTAATTAAAGCACAGATTTAAAGTAAAGTCTGGAATATGTAGTGACATATACAAGCCTAATATGGTGGTAAAATTTATCTCTTGGCATTTTGGAAAATGTACACTAAAGTTTAAAATGACAACACGTGTCTTAGGTGGTGCACAGGTTCCGACAGGGAGGCTTCAACACGCTGGTGTCAACCTGTGTGGGGGAGGAGGGCCTGGATATTGGAGAGGTGGACCTCATTGTTTGCTTCGATGCACAGAAGAACCCTATCCGTCTTGTACAACGAATGGGCCGTACTGGACGAAAGCGTCGGGGACGAATTGTCATCATTCTGGCTGAGGGACGTGAGGAGAGGGTGCGTGTGTTTTAGTGACTTGTATCTAGAAAAGCAAGACAACGTGACCATCACAGTACAAGTTTCATTCATTGTACTTTTTCCTGCTCGCAAACTACCTAGACCACAGTTTCAGCTTCTGTTTTCCTCAGACATACAACCAAAGCCAGAGCAACAAACGCAGTGTGTACAAGTCCATCACTGGCAACAGAAGTGGTTTCCACATGTACCCCAACAGTCCACGTATGCTGCCCAAGGGGGTAAACCCCACTCTGCATAAGATGCACATTACCTGTGGGCAGTTTGACCACTGCGGGAACAGCAGGCGGTCTGCCAGGGGTCGACGGTCCCACTCTACAGGACGGGCCTCACTCATCCACCCTGAAAACCTGAGTAAGGGGCTAGGAATGAGTACATTTTTTTAAAAATTCAAAATGGAAATGGAGGAAGGAAGTTCACTGGACTGGAAAAACTGGACATGGGTTTCTGAGTTTGTGTTTCTTTTGTGGTAGCTCGACAGGGCGGTGCAACATCGGACGGGTTTCTGAGTAGTACAGAATATTCCCTATGGGCTTCTGCCATGAGGCTGGAGGAAGATGAAGCTCATCCAGCCCTGAAGCAGTCGCGCTTCATGTCCCTACCTGGTGATCCACCACCTCAGGTTTCTTCTTTTCTTTCTTTTCGTCTCTGTTTTTTTTTGTGGTGGTCTGAAAATGTAAATGAAGATGCAGCCCATTTTAAAGCTGGAATGCTCACCCATACCATGGATAAATGGGTTTTAGAACCTGAAATACAAAAGTAAAAAGTTGCCATCAGCCTACAGTGGAACTATACAAAGACTTTAGAAAAACATACAAAACATGAGGGGACGTTTTGGCTGGATTTGAGTTTACAGCAAAATTACCAAATGACACCATAACATTTGAGGAAAACTTTGACTGAAAATGTATCTGACTGTGTGCCATTTTTATGATGTCATTGATGTCCCAAAGGAGGAAGCTTCAAAAAATGGACCACCGACAAGAGAGCTTTCTTTGTGGGAATGGAGACACTGGCAGCACAGAGCACTTCCAACCCATGTGGTTGATCATTCCCTTCGCTGCCACCACTTCATTAAAGTGATGGAACTCATAGACAGCATGAGGTTGGAAAGCGAGGTGAGAACAAGAATAGTTAATTAACATTTCCAGATAAAAGCCCTGCTTTTAGTCTTTTTATATTTTTGTTTTATTTTAGACAAAGCCACAATCCTCCAACAATTGTACTCATTTTTAAACATTGCTTGATGAAGATTAGGGCTGATGAAAGTCATATTTTCCAACCCATTTAACAAGCAGACATATTCCCATGAACACAAGCAGCCTCCCCACCAGCTATGTCCTGCACTCTTCTTTACTCCGAGAGGGATAATGTTAGCCACGGCTTACTTGGTCAGCCCTAATTTGCAGAGAGGTCCTCTGACCCTTTGTTCCAGAAGCATCAGAGGGGGAACAAAAAACCATAAATAAAGCACCTAAATGAAAGTCCAAACTTTATAATCTCTTATAAATCTCTCCTGCCATTTTCTTGTCATCTGAGGCCATTTCCTGCCTGGGTGAGTTCAAACCCATGTTGCGTTTTACTCTTACTCTTTTTGATGAGGAGACAGGGCAGAGAAGGCCTCCTCTGCTCTGATTATGTAAGGATTCCATGAACTGTTACATAAAGCCGGGAAGAGGCAAATAGGTCAGACCACGATGACCTAAATGTGTAGTGTACTGTGCTGAGGAGAGGCGAATGAACAGATAGAAAAAATATCAAGTAACACAAACAAGAAAAAAAATCAATTAAATGAGCACATTTCCATTTAAATGATTCAGTAGCAACAGTCAGCAGCAGTTGCAGCTTTTGACAGAGAGCTGATTAAATTGCAGCATAAACATGTACTCACAAGCTGTTTGGTGAATTGACTGCCCCGAATATCACCTGTTGTAAAATGGGTCATTCCGAGGCTGATTGCAGCTCCCTGACCTTGGTTCTCCTGCAGAGGCATAGTTCCTAATACAGCTCTTCTATGTGTGTGTGCGTTTCTGTTTAGGGGGAATGTCATTACGAACAGGAGCTACTTCCTTACCTCCAAAAAGCTGGTGATGTTGACCATGTGAAGAAGGAGCAGAAGAAAAAGAAGGGCACTAAAACTACCAACAACAAACCCAAAATGTCTCACTTGCCACTGACTCATCTGGAATGTATTGATAAGGAAATAGAAAGGGAAAAAACACAAAGAACAAGTTTAGTTTCTTCATTAGCTGTGACAAAAAGACTTCCAACTGAACATGATCATGAGGTACCTTATGATGACTTTACAGATCACCCGGGACCTGAGGGAATTTATGCTCCTGCTTCTAAAAATGAAGCAGACGTGGATGATGACTGTGCTATTATTAAGGTCACAGAAGCAGAGCATACAGTCAGCGATCCTGTAAATTCAGACAAAGTTTCGCAGTTAATTACAAACACTGATGAAGACATTGAACTTCAGGCCATGTTCTACCTTCCTAACTGGGATTCAGCACCTCCACCCCCCTTTGCTAAACTCTACCCAAGGAAACATGACAGTCTGAAGGTCATCCTGGCCAACGTGGCAGAGCTCCTGTCTCGATCTCCACCATCACTGAGTGAAGACATAGAGGCTGACGTGGCTGCCCCGTCGCTTACCCCCTGTCTTCAGCAGTTTCACCAGCCATTCCAGGTCAGCTTTACCCTGGATGTAGATGATGATGAAATGATGAGTGATCCTGGCAAAGCATCATACAAGCCTCCAGTGGTTGATCAGGACAGTAAAATCTATCATGATCGTCCTCATCCACAGCTGCAGCCTCACAGCACAGCAGCTGACAGTCCGACGCAGCTGACAGTCCGACCTGGGATGAGGTTTTTGAGGATGAGGAAGTGGCTGATAATCATAACATGATCATCAGGGGAGTCAGAAAGGACACAGATGATGAAATGTACCTCATGACAGAATGGGTTGATGAGCAAGCTGCAGAAAACAAGAACATAAAAAGTAACGATGCCAAAAAGAGCGAGGAAAAAGACACAGACATCACAGGTGGATGTGTAAAAGATGACGGGGCCTGTCAGAGCAGCTCTCAAATGGATGAGAGCATCAATCTGTTTGGGGATGATGAAGCCTTCCTACAGATGACCATCCCAGATGTGTCTACTCCTGACGTCACACCCAGGCCATCCGCTTGTGCAAGAGACATTTCTAATAACACAAAAAAGATGTGTAACACTTCACAAATGCACACCCCAGCAAACCTATGTAGCATTACACACTCACCGGACAGTGCACATAGATTAAACACAGTGCAAACAGATGATTTAGCACACACCGATCACGCAACTCCTACTTTGCACTGCAAACTAATAACTCAAGAAACAAACACCCATCACCCTCCAAAACATAGCAGACCCACCACAGCACAAGGTAAACCTGTAACAGACAGTTCAGTGACGGACACTGTAATGATAGGTTATTGTAAATCTGCTATGGTGCAGCAAAATATTGAGGCATTTGACAGCTCCCATGACCACTTCTCTGTCAACTTTGACCTCGGCTATTCACTGGAAGGCTCTGAGGATGAAGCAGAAGTAGAAGCTTCTCCCGGCCCATCCATGTTGACCTCTCCACAGACGAAACCGGCTGATTCCACATTATCCTTGCAGGCCGTCTCCAAGTCTTCCACTCCTAACACTGTGAATATACAGCGACTGCCTTTACACAAGTTATCTACACCACAAATGCTGTCAGAGCAAAGGAAGAGAGAAATGTCCTCTCTTCTGATTTCACCCTTGATGTCTGAAGGTGGGGCACTCCCATCTCCGATCACATCGCCTGCAGCCAGGCGGATGCTCGTGCCAGGTCCAGCCTCGCCTCACACATCGTCTTTGCTCTCCAGCTTAAAACGCAGATGTCCAGAAAATCACACTGCTGAGGCTGAGAGACGGTCAGGTGTGGGAAACAAGTCGCATCAAGAACCTGATTGTACTTGCAACTCCCCTCCCAAGTTTGTTTATCCTGTTTTGTTCTGAACCTACTGTCAAGATCCCTACATCTTTTTCTGTGTCTTGCTTTTCTTAGTTGAGTGCAGCAGTGACAGTGAAGATGAAGTTGTGGTTCTTAAAAGAAGATGTTGGAAAAAGGCCAACCCTTTGTCATCCCCAGAAGTGGTAAGCAAGGCCTAGTAATATTAGGACTGCAACTAATGATGAAACAAGCTCAACCTTGCCAGTTTTGCATAAAAGCTACTGCAAATTATTGTTTGTCAATTGACTTATCACACGATTATTCGTTGCAGCTCTAGTTGATACACATTAGGTTTTTTTTTACCTTAATTCATACATTTTGTTTACACATTACAAATAAACAGTTAATAATAATCTATAACTTATGGTACAAAACCAGAAGCCAAGATAGACGGCTCAGGCTGCCTCTGTCCACCATTTCAAGGTACAGTTGTCATGACAACCAGCTTGCACGCATCGAAGAAGCATTTCTAGCTCCAAACCATATCTGAATTTTAAAATAGATATTCATATATAGAAAAAGTAATGGCACTGTTTTCAGTTTCCTGGTTTTCTACATATTTTATTCATAAAATGTGATCTGATATTGACCAAAGTCACAAATATCTCTGAACAATAATTCTAAGCTGATAAAACACAGTCATGATCTTTCATATCTTTATTGAACATGCCCATTAAACATACAAATTGACACTTGCATTGTTCACAAATAATGTGTACAGATTGAAAATAAAAATCAATCAATATGTATATTGTCTCTGCCAGTCCAAGATCTTCAGTGATACGGGCTCCCCGGTGGTTGTGAAAAGGAAACGTGCAGCTGCACTTAACACTGTAAGACACTGCACTGAAATCAACCTGTTCAATTTTGCTTTCACTCCACGCACTACTTTTATAATAATGTACACCCTCATTATTTAATAATGTGCATCATCACAAATCATTAACAGTATTTGACTAATTTGCTCTCCTTTTTGTTGTCCAGTCTGATGAAACAGATGGAAAAGCTTTGTCTGATGATGATTTCCAGAATGATTCCGTATTTGCACGCAAAACCACGGCACAGGGAGCTGAGAGGCAACGTGTTCAGCGAAACAAGGTCTCTGTAGCAACAGTCCCTGCAAGATGCCCTGATCTGAATCTGAATTGTATTGTTAATTCCTGTTGTTGTTTTCATATCACCGCCTGCAATGATTGGCACATACGTAGGTACAACCACAGCTCTGGACGTTGGTCTGTTCCTGGTTCTTTTATAAAAAGACTACTAGGTTGTTAGCGCAATATCCTGAATATGTCCTCATCTCTTTCAACTGAAGTAGCTACTGCTGTTTGTCTCTTTCACAATACAGTTACAACAAATTTCAGACCAGTTTACCATAAAAATACCAAATCTATAATTATCCGTTGTCAGTTGCACGGGTGCCTTTAGCTTGATGTTTTTCAATTTCATTTCCTTTGTCAGCACACCGTATGTCAAAAAAGGCACCAGTTCCTGGATGAAGAAGCAGTGGTGTCAGAGGATGAGGAGGGGGCAGATGCATCCTCTGATGAGGAGGATGGAGAAGACCAAAATCAATCTCTTGAAGGATTTGTGGTCGACAACATGCACTTTTCCCAGGGACTGAATGGTACAGCATCTTTAGTAGATTATTCATAATCGGATTCACTGTGTTTCAGTGTTGGAGTTGTTGTTCTGCTGTGTGACATTTACACTTAGGTTTCTTATATGTTCTGCTTTCTGTCAGACTCAGAGATGCAAGGGATTTACCTGAAGTCAGTGAGGAGCCCTGCAGTCCATGGCAAGTTCAAAATGTCCTACAGAAGCCATAACAATGTAGACATATTCTCCCAGGTATACTGTCTATTTTATTCTGAGATTTTTTTTACTCAGTGCAAATAAAAAGGTCCCAGTCCTCAAACTCCAATGTCCTATCCCATGCTCCCAGGTGCCTGAGATGGATGAAACCTATGCAGAGGACAGCTTTGTGGTTGACAATGATGTGGAGGAGGTGGAGAGCAGCGAGGAAGAGGTTGAGCTCATGCCTGTGGATTCATTTGTGGATGGTAGGAGGCAGTATGCCACCAGACGGCGTGTTTTCCTGCACAAAGCCAGAGCAGGACCTGGTGCTGACACCAGGGCTGAAGCTCCACCAGAGCAGGGAACTAGTGTGAAAACCAAGCACAATCGAATCATACGTGTTAATGATTCGAGTGAGGAAGAGACAGAGGAGGCTGGCAAAGAGAAGCAACTCATAACAGGAGCAGACGATGCTGTCCCCTTGCAGCCAAAGGTGGTTTTGTTCAGCAGCAGCAGAAAGCCCCCTCCCCGTTGTCTTTGACCTTGGCATCCAAGGTCTCACAGCTGAGTAAAGCTGAAAGGAGCTCAGTCACCAAAGAACAACAAAGGGAGAGGTAAGAAAACCCTCACATACTGTAGTCACACACATGTACAAACACTTAACAACTCCTAGAACATTGTTTGCATTCTCCTGCAGGTTAGAAAACCAGCATTTCCTCTCTGATGAGCTAGACTTTGTGGAGCCACAATTGCTATTATCCTCCAAGAAGCAACCCCAGGTAAAAGCAGATGAGATGGGATGTACAGTGCCTTGCGAAAGTATTCGGCCCCCTTGAACTTTGCGACCTTTTGCCACATTTCAGGCTTCAAACATAAAGATATAAAACTGTAATTTTTTGTGAAGAATCAACAAGTGGGACACAATCATGAAGTGGAACGAAATTTATTGGATATGTCAAACTTTTTTAACAAATAAAAAACTGAAAAATTGGGCGTGCAAAATTATTCAGCCCCCTTAAGTTAATACTTTGTAGCGCCACCTTTTGCTGCGATTACAGCTGTAAGTCACTTGGGGTATGTCTCTATCAGTTTTGCACATCGAGAGACGGAAATTTTTGCCCATTCCTCCTTGCAAAACAGCTCGAGCTCAGTGAGGTTGGATAGAGAGCGTTTGTGAACAGCAGTTTTCAGTTCTTTCCACAGATTCTCAATTGGATTCAGGTCTGGACTTTGACTTGGCCATTCTAACACCTGGATATGTTTATTTGTGAACCATTCCATTGTAGATTTTGCTTTATGTTTTGGATCATTGTCTTGTTGGAAGACAAATCTCCGTCCCAGTCTCAGGTCTTTTGCAGACTCCATCAGGTTTCCTTCCAAAATGGTCCTGTATTTGGCTCCATCCATCTTCCCATCAATTTGAACCATCTTCCCTGTCCCTGCTGAAGAAAAGCAGGCCCAAACCATGATGCTACCACCACCATGTTTGACAGTGGGGATGGTGTGTTCAGGGTGATGAGCTGTGTTGCTTTTACGACAAACATAACGTTTTGCATTGTTGCCAAAAAGTTCAATTTTGGTTTCATCTGACCAGAGCACCTTCTTCCACATGTTTGGTGCGTCTCCCAGGTGGCTTGTGGCAAACTTTAAACGACACTTTTTATGGATATCTTTAAGAAATGGCTTTCTTCTTGCCACTCTTCCATAAAGGCCAGATTTGTGCAGTATACGACTGATTGTTGTCCTATGGACAGAGTCTCCCACCTCAGCTGTAGATCTCTGCAGTTCATCCAGAGTGATCATGGGCCTCTTGGCTGCATCTCTGATCAGTCTTCTCCTTGTATGAGCTGAAAGTTTAGAGGGACGGCCAGGTCTTGGTAGATTTGCAGTGGTCTGATACTCCTTCCATTTCAATATTATCACTTGCACAGTGCTCCTTGGGATGTTTAAAGCTTGGGAAATCTTTTTGTATCCAAATCCGGCTTTAAACTTCTCCACAACAGTATCTCGGACCTGCCTGGTGTGTTCCTTGTTCTTCATGATGCTCTCTGCGCTTTAAACGGACCTCTGAGACTATCACAGTGCAGGTGCATTTATACGGAGACTTGATTACACACAGGTGGATTCTATTTATCATCATTAGTCATTTAGGTCAACATTGGATCATTCAGAGATCCTCACTGAACTTCTGGAGAGAGTTTGCTGCACTGAAAGTAAAGGGGCTGAATAATTTTGCACGCCCAATTTTTCAGTTTTTTATTTGTTAAAAAAGTTTGAAATATCCAATAAATTTCGTTCCACTTCATGATTGTGTCCCACTTGTTGTTGATTCTTCACAAAAAATTACAGTTTTATATCTTTATGTTTGAAGCCTGAAATGTGGCAAAAGGTCCCAAAGTTCAAGGGGGCCGAATACTTTCGCAAGGCACTGTATTATAGACACACTTGTCCAAAGGGTTGTGTGAGAAGTAAAATGTATTACATAGGCACACGCTGATTTATTTAGCCAAAAACATGCCACCTATAACAAATTCATTAAAACTTCTATAGTTGAATTTTGTTTTCCTTTGTCCAGGCACACTCAGCCACGTCCTCAGTGCCTCAGCCCCAGTCAGTCAGTGAGTCTCCTGCTCCGTCCGGGCCTGTTTGCATTCTGGTGGACAGTCGCTGCATCAGTAGTGGAGTGGAGCTGATAACCAGTCTGCGTCAGCGCCACGCAGTCACCATACAGGTCTGCTCACGGGACGGCGGCTACTTCATCGTCAGCAACCGCATGGCAGTGGAGAGGCACAGCCAGTCAGATTTGGCTGCGACGCAGAACCGGAAGCGATTGGCTGAAAGAGTGAACAGCTTGCAGGGACTGTTTGAACGCGTTTGTCTGATTGTGGAGAAGGACCGAACCAAGCCAGGTCAGTCAGTGCACTG
>NW_018127893.1:3594482-3602118 GCF_001952655.1 Monopterus albus | reverse complement strand
TGCAAGAAGCTGCATATTCCATCTATAGACGGATCTGTTGATGACTGTGGTAACGCTCACTGCCTGCTGCACAGCAGCTCACAGGCTGGTTGGCTGTGCCTGTGTCTGCAGCTGGACGGACTGGGGCTCAGAGCCCCGACTGCTGCACCCTTCACCTCCACGCATGTACATTAAAAACAGAGTCACAGTGGCAAATGTGGTTGCATTCACTGGAAATGCACGGAGCAAAGTGGACGTGAGCCCACGTGTGAACGCCCTCCACCCCTCCTTTTGTAAGCTCTGTCTGACACAGTCCATAATGCCGTTATACTGGCTGACACCGCCAACCCCGTCCGCCTGCAGACGCGACTTGATCACATCCACAGGATAGGTGGAGAGCCAAGAGGCAATACCTGACATTCCACCGGCAAACAGCAGCTTAGGGATCATGTATGGGTCGTCTGGCTCACAGCCCAGCGAACGTGTCAGCACATCATATGTGAGAAAGTATTTACAGACACACTTGTCCAAAGAACATGTTTGTCTGATTGTGGAGAAGGACCAAACCAAGCCAGGTCAGTCAGTGCACTGCAAAATATGGATCTTGCACTGTATATCTGGGGCTTTTGTACAAGGTTTATAATTAGTAATTCCTGTAAAATGTGGTGACTTTAATGCAGTAGTTTTGGGAACACATCATTTTGAGAAATGCACTTTCTTACTTGGAGCTCCATTGGGCAGCAAATGACACACTGGATGGCTCCAGCAGAGGCCCCAGCCAGGAACTGGTTGAGCGGTGTATCATGACCAAGTTGGCGCATGGCGTTGCCCTGCACACCAAAAACTATGGCATTGATGAATGTCAGCCCCATCATTGGTGAACCAAGGCCTTTGTACAGCCCAAGAGCCTACAGACACAAGGATTTGTTATTAGGACCATGAAGAAAACACCTCTCCAGCACTCTGTAGGTATCAAAGGTAATGTTTTTCATCATTTGTGCAAACTAGGGATGTAACAATATCAGTCATTAGGCTCTGATAGTGGAAACGCAGCATTAGTGGCATACGAGTAACTGTAGAGAACCAGTTACATACAGTGATTCCTTGCAGCACCAACAATTAAAATGATTTTTATTCAAGTAAAAATTCATACTAAGCAGAGAAGCCACTAAATATTTGTTAATATTGTACTGTAGGAGGAATAAAACCCAGTCCAAAAATTCCCCGAGAGCAAAGGCAGCTCAAATGGCACGAGGCCCAAAGCTTTATTTAGTCCATGGTGGAAGAAGGTCCTCACTGGCTGTGGCCAGCAGATACACCACGTCCCCCTTTCAGCCCATGTTAGGGACCCACTGGCTGATCTTGGTCTGATGTGATGGTAACTGGATACTTTTATTTTGTGCACACTGACTAAAACGTTAAGAGGCATTCACAACAAGGATTAACTTACCGACTCCTGACGTATGATTGACTGAAAGCAGTGAAATGTCCCACGGTACAAAGGTTTGTCCGCATTTTGAACTTGAAGCCGCACCTGTGGGTGACAGCCCTCATGTATCAGAAGGAGGTCCATAACAACTGCACACCACATATTGTAATGCAGGTTTAAATAGAAACAAGCAGACAACAGTTTTTGAAAAGTTTTTTTCTGGGTAAAAAAAAAAAAAAAAAGAAGAAGAAGCTTAAGGGGTGCAACATGTGGGAGGAAAAAAACAAACCAAAACATTAACCGAGAATGAAGCTGCATAAAAACAAACTGCCTTCTGTGCTTTCTATTTCTACATCTCAAGACAAAACATTGGGTGAGGGGGAAAAAAAAAAGACCTTGACCGTACTTACTAGGTCACATTTCCGTGGAGAGGTTGTTTATTTCTCTCTCTCATCTACAACACAGTGACACTGTTGCTGTTAAAGACAGCCTCTCCCAGCCCCCTAGCAGATGCCAGCTCAGGGAGAAATGACACTGAAAGCAAGGTGTTAGGATCGCTCGACACTTTGGATGCTGCAAATTCACACATTTCTATGCTATATTTACTTATATAACTTCCTTGCTTTTTTTTTTTTAACTAAGTGATTATTTAGGACACTAAACTGGTTGAAATATTTAAGCAAGTTAACGGCCTCAAATGAAAACTTTGAATATCCCAGTTAATTCACAGAAATCCTATAATGCGAGTCAGAAAACCACATACGATGTGAAAGTTGTGAAGAAAACCTTCCTCTATTATTATTCTTCCATTAAGTTTTTACTTAACAAGTAGCTTCAAGCCAAAGAAGTTTAGACACAGACAATTTTAATAACCTGTGATATTTGTGGGACTTTGCAATTAGTTGTAGGATTTGGAAGTATCACAGTTATTCAGCAAAATGCCACAAACCGAAGTCAAATTTCCTAAAATAGCTTCAGATAAATGACAATTTCGCTGAGATCTATAAGGAAGTGAGTGCACCCAATTGTCCTAAATGTAATGATAAATAAAACTTAGCATGTTTGTAACTATAAGCTGCTGTTTGTTGGTGGACAAGTCAGTCCTCATGCTCTGTTACCTCATTCCTATTGTAGGCTGACTGCGTAACCCTGGATAATCTGGATTCAAATTCAGACTGCCAGCTACTGGATCACGTCGGTGCTTAACACATGAATAAACAGAGAAGAGGATGGAAGGGACACCCACCTTAACAGTATCAAATGGATGTCCAACTAAAACACCAGCAGCACCTGAAAAGTAACAGAAAGGATTTATAATTATATTAAGAATATAACTGGCCTGATAAGAGCACTACAGCAACGCACGCCTTATGTTAGAGTATATGATATGAATACAATCTATCTTAATTATCAATCCATTGCAGTGACACACTGGAAATGCTGTTTTTATTTCAGTAAGGAAAATGTCTTAAGACCAAGGGGCTCATCTCACAAGAGCAGAGGAATCAGCTGGTCCACTGCACTGGACCCAGTAATGAGAGCTGACTGTAAATATGATGGGCAGGCTAAGAAGTAATGTGCTAGTCTGTAGTTTATAATTATAAATTAAACTATATCCTGTTATTACTTTGGTGTAACCGGCTTGCTATGGGAAAGGCTTTGACACGTGTGGATCAGTGAATGAATAACAGAATAGTCGATGGCAGTGGTGGAGTGGATCCAGACAAGTTTTAGAGGAATATATTTGCCTCAAATCAGGCAATGCATATAATAAATTACCCCAATTATCAGTCTTATGCATTGAATCCCAAACCCGAGGTCCAGAGAGTCCTCGTCATGTTAATGAAGATCTGAAAAGTCAACTTAGTTTTCTCGCCTGACATTAAATCAGCAAAACTGTCTTGACCAAATTATCCCATCAGGCATCTTGCGCTCTTTAGTGAGATTATCCCGGGTCCTTGATGTGCTGAGGTTTTGGAAGACCTAGATTTGAGCAAAGAGAAAGCAGCTGACAAGATTCCCAAGGCTTTGCTGGAGAGGGGCCTTCATGCAAACAGGAGATCTTGGACTCTGTTAACCTTTGGTGGACCTTTTCTCTACAGGACTACTGCCTAATATGTACCTGCTGGATAATAATCATAAAAATATGCAATATCCTGATATTTTAATACTGTTATGAGAACTTTTTTTCCATTTTGGGGTTTGGACGAGTGGAAGTTGAAATCTACCGAGACTAGGTATTTAATGAATACACATACAAAAAAAAAAAAAAAGAGGTTTTTAATGAATAAAAATAAAAAAAAAAAAAAAAAAAATCCAACACCCCTTGTGAGCTACAGGCATGAAACGTAAAGTTCATGTTACACCCGGAACTTCCACAAACCTTAAAAAAAAGTCCTACAACGTGGATTTCGAGTTTGTAGTCTGCCATTCTTCCAGTTGTGTTTATAGTTTTTTCATGACATCTGGCTACAAATCACTATCTCTATAATTCCGGGCGGGTCCACGTTGCTCGACGATGGAAAAAAACCGAATGGTTGCTAATGCTACAGCTAGTCGTTAGCCTCTACTTGCTAATAACCTGGACAACACGGCTAGCTAACACCAGCACTGACCAACTACTTACCCCCTACGCAGCCTGCAACGAAGTCCAGTGCCATTCCCTCAAAAAAATCTGTCAAACTAATTCGATATTTGAAAAAGGTTGTGCACAATTTCTGCAGGACCCTTTTGGGGGGCTTCAGATGCTGCAGATACTAAGCAAAGGAGTGATATCAATCTCCTCCAGCTAATAAAAAATCACACCAACTGGATACGTGGGAGCCGGATGAACAGATTTATTTTTGCTGCTGTGTCCTCACTCTCACCCCCAAACCTTTCTATTTCTATTTCTATACCCCTGAAGGAGGCGGGGTTGCCCGTAAAAAAGAAGAAACGTGTTTGCCCTTATTAAGGCAGCCCAATGGGATTGCCTGGATGTAGACAACTCCCCTAGCGGCT
This sequence comes from Monopterus albus, assembly GCF_001952655.1. Lineage (NCBI taxonomy): Eukaryota > Metazoa > Chordata > Actinopteri > Synbranchiformes > Synbranchidae > Monopterus > Monopterus albus. The sequence continues at coordinate 3,597,710 of NW_018127893.1, read as the reverse complement.
GCCGTCCGCCCCTCACGCCCACTGGCTGCTGCCCACTCTGGGGCCGTAGAGGAGGGTCGCTGCTGATCCTCCCACCGTCTACATCAACACTCTTTTTACATTAGTGATCGTCATCAGCCTGTTTTCAGTATCCAGCTGCGATCCTAGAGCAGAGTGATTGGGTAGCCATGTGCGTGCAGTATGTCGTGCCAAGCTCAGACCCCCAAGATGCTCGGGGAGGGGGGGCTGTGCCTCTGTCAGAAGTGAGATTATTAGTTTGAAAGTCATAGAGCTCAGTTGAACGTCTCAAAACAACCATAAGGACATGAACAATAATAATAAACAATTACCAATACAATTACTTAAAAAAAAAACAATACTAAGAATGAATAAATAATTTAAGAGCTCTAAGAGATGGAGCCTTGTTTGCCATCTTTGTTGCTACCTATGGGGTCATCTGTGAACCAGCCCCAGGACAGAACCAACCAGGTAAATCCAAACACCGCTTACCATAACTGGGAACCGAGAATATATTTAATTAGTTAACATTTGTAGTCTTATAGTGTAATTTGACTCATATCATATGAATGTTTTCAGAGTGTAAAGGGTTACTTCTGGCAGGAGGACTGTCAGGGATCTGTGACTGGAGTACTGGCATGCCGATGCACCTGATCAAAGCTCGTCTCCAAAGGGACTGGATTGGACAGCGGAGGTACTGAGATCATTTATTTTTTGCTGACACCACTGGGCTAAATGTCATGATTTTGACTGTGGTGACACAGATAAGATACTTTTCTTGAGGTTCCCTTACTCAGGCAGTAGATGAAGACATCATTTCTCACAGGGTCATCTGGACTCATAAACATTGCTATATTTAAACCCCTCATTTTATTTATATGTACCATTTCACAACCTTCTGCATGTTACTGACATTTATAGTACATTAACACTGCTGTGCACGTGCACACCAAGAACACATCAGTTTTATTTTCAACTACAAATACATGTAAATTACATTCAGATCAAAGATTTTGCCTATATAATGTGTTAAATGTTTTACAATAGGTCTTTTTTTTTACAACAAACATTGTTTTGTCATACTGTAGCAGTGCTGTTAGTAGTAACATTAATGATGACTTAATTCCATTCTAGTGTCCCAGTAGTGACAATGTAGTTGTCAGGACCAGGACCCTGTAAGTAAAGCAGTTAAATGGAATTTAGCTAGAACAGGTTTTTTTTATTATTAATTACACTTTGCTTTTTCTGTTGTTACATCAAAATGTTTTACATGGAAAAAGCACATGTTGTTACTGTATAGCTAGATGTCAGTCCTGATATGTCTGATGTGTAGCATATTGTGGGAATAACTGGTACTTCTGCTGTGTAACCACAGAAATATTTTTAAAGATATGTCCCTGCACATTTACTTTAAGGAATATATATCATAATTGTTAATCTAAAAAAAAATTGAACAAAACATCTTCATGCTTAGAAAAATTATTACCTTGATTCAAATCCAGTTTCCTTATGAAAGATACAGATAGCCGACTTATTGGTATGTGCTCAAACTGTTAAAAGATGAGCATCCCATAATATATTTCAGATCATCACACTACACCTGTCTTTAATAGCATATAGAACACATTTGCCTTTGTAAATCACAAAGTGAGTTACTGTCTAAAAGGCTATTTTTCTAAGTAAAATAAGACGTGCAAAGTGGGTGTGTAACTGTATTTTTGTTGATCATATACAGTAGATTTGTATTCCACTTTAATCGTTATTTCTCCCGAATTTATTTTCAGATTAAGGTGTCAGGCTTGTGACTTTACAGCAGCGCTGCAAACACAAACACTTCATGAAGATAAACATGTATGTTTGATACAGTGTGATGCTAACAAGCAGTGTGAAGGTCCAGGCCATGCTTAGATTGACTCAGAGAAGCATGTCATCACTCCAGTAATTTACATTTACATTTTTCTTCAGTTCTGATGCAAATCATATGTGAAAATGTCTAGTTAGAAAAGACATATTTTAAATGGGAACAGCTGGAATCATTATTTGTTTTTGTACTGAAATTAACTATGTAATGACCCCTGATGTCTGGGATACTCAAGGAGGCTAGTAGTTGAAATTTAAAGGTCTTGGTGTCATAAACTGCTTGACTGTCTCATCTGTTACTTTTTTGCGTCTCTCTTGATGTAGGGCGATCATTGGCTGCAGAGTTTCAATCAGAATCTTCTTCAGTTCTCCGGTTAGGAGAGCTCCACTTGAGTAGTCCTGTAGAGAGAGGAGACAGAATGAGTGGGAGTGGATAAGAGGGGTATGGAGAAACAAGATTTCATGGTAAAGAGTTCAGGGAGGTCATGTTGTAAAGAGAATCAGAATAAACTGAGAAAAAGCTGTATCATTATTAGTAACAGAAATAAATATTTGGCCAAGTATGTTACACACAAGGAATTTGTTTCCGGTACAGAACCGAAGCAGCCATCTGCAGCGCCAACTCAACCGATGGCTCTAACCATCGAGGGCAACTTGGGGGTTCAGTGTCTTTGCCCAAGGACACTTCGACATGTGGACTGCAGGCACCGAGATCCGAACCTCCGACCCTCCGGCTGGGAGATGAATTCTCTATCCACTGAACCACAGTCACCCCAAGCCTAAAAAAAAAATCTGCTCTCTCCATTCGGCACACCCTTACCTGTCTGATCTTCTCCAGCTGTTCATCATCTTCCAGGAAGAAGGTCAAGTACATGAAGGAGACATCTACATCTGGGTTACCACCGTACTTCCTGTGCTCCTCAACTGTGTCTTTTCCTCCAGAAAATGCATGTTTGTTGACCTGTGAGTAATGGTTCACAGATCAGATCAGCTGTTCAGTATTCACCGGCAACATAAATCAGACAGGTAGCTGTTGACAACCAGTAACACCACCTTGTTTTTGATCTGCTTGAGTGTGTCAGTAAGGAAGATGGAGGAGTTGGCATCACTGGCGCTCATCTTGGTCTGTGCACCCTGCAGGGCAGGGAAGAAGGTGGAGTGCAGAAGGGCAGGTTTGGGATAGCCGATCCTTGGAGCTACATCACGGGTCATCCTGAAGTAGGGGTCCTGGATGGGTGAGATGACAGATACAAACACATGTCACTGAAAACTACAAATGCCAGTATGTACTATTATTATGTGTTACTGTGATGCAGCCCTAACCTGGTCTATGGCGCAGGGGATGAGACACTGTATGTTCTCTCTGTCTCC
>NW_018127893.1:3591500-3594431 GCF_001952655.1 Monopterus albus | reverse complement strand
CGTCCTGGATGGCGGGGAAGCTGATCTTTCCTGGATAGAAAAAAAAAAAAAAAAAAACACCATAAAATACTGACAAAATGTTCTCACAGCCACACATCACGATCAGGACATAATTCAGTATAACCACAAACAGGATAATAAGCTAAAAATAAATAAATAAACAAAACGGTGACTGTCTTAGCTAATCTGAGATTTAGTTATTTTCCTCTATCATGTAAAAACCTGAGCATTTGGCTCTTTAAAACAGTTTACAAAGTAGTTACAAAAGTTGGCATTCACAGCACATTGCTCTTTAATATGGGAAACATGGGAACTGCTTTTCCTGCATTAATCAGTTAGTTTCCTGTTTCTTCCTCTTTCCAAAGAAGAAGATTTTAATGAATGCTCATAGTGAAATGTTTTTGTTTATAATTCGCAGAAGTTGTCTTACCAATGCAGTCACTGTCTGTAAAACCAAAGATGCCTTTGACCTGGTTAAATGTAACATGCTTCTGGACCTTAACCACATTCCTGTAGAATTTAGGGGATGCACTGTGGGAAAATACATTGAAATGAACACATTAAAAAAATATTCAGACTAAAATAAAAACTATGCTAAACATGGAGGGTCATCTATGGATCTTAGGAAAACTCAGTAATAAGGTCTGTCAGAAATATAAAGATAGTATTTTTTTGTCATATTTTACCCCATGTAGTCAAGATCAGAGAAGATGAAAGTCTTGTTGACATCAAAACCACAGGCGATGATGTCCTTGGCATTTTCCACAGCAAATCGGTGGCATTCTTCTACTGTAAGATCCTTCCACAGGTACTTTTCATCATCAGTCATCTGAATCACCAGGGGGATGTCAAATACATCCTGAAGCCATCTGGAACAAGGAAGTGGGTGTCAGTTATATCTTAGAATCGGTTTAAATTATACAAGTTCTATCAGGTATACAAGTGAAGGATTGAGACCATAATTTGAGAACGGAGAACTCACTTTGTGAAAATGAAGGGGATGAGGTGGCCAACATGCATGGCCTCTGAGGATGGACCTCTGCCAGTGTAAAGGTAGAAGGGCTTGTGCTTCTCATATGCATCCAGTACCTGATGCATATCTCTGCCAAAAACAGCGATAAGAAGAAAGTAATTCATTAATGCAACATTCTCGCATTAACTCTCCCCTCCCCATGACCGTCCATTTGAAAGAATAAGAAAATCTGAATAAGAGTAGATACTTCTATACTGGCAAGCTAAATCACAATATACAATGTGCCACATGATCACTTGATCACTTGTCATTTGGTAGAAGTCACGGTGACTGTGTGGTAGAAATGCTAACCTGTGTGAGAAGAAGATTCCTCTTCTTAGGAAGCGGTGAGGTGTGTGTCCTGAGACCTTTTCTATTCTGTCCACCAGCTCCTTGTCAATTTTACTGCTGCCGAATCTCACTATTGAAAGACATGATATGATGTTAACTGTTCATTTTAAAGTGCACAAAAGCATAGAACTTCAGCTCTTGGAACTTCAACACTTGGAGCTCATTTGAATCGTACCTATGAGTTTGTCATAGTCTACCCCTTTGGCACTGGTAGTGGAAACGTTCCATGGGTCAACTGTGTCTTCATCATCAGCACCATCAGCTACTGGCCCATTGTCAGGAGCAACAGAGTTGTGTGCAGGTGGACAACCTGCTTTGTAATCCTGACCTGTCATCTGTTTGTAATCCACTTTCAACTTTAGCAGCAACTGGACAGCAGCATCAGTTTCAGCCTGGGGAACCCAAACACTGCTGTCAGATAAGCCACACGAATAAAAGCGAACACTTTTTTTTTTTAAATAAAATGAGACCATAATATGATTTTAGTTTTTATTTACTGTAACCATGCTTTAATAGCAAACACATAGCGTTAAATCACTGTTTTTACAAGGTCGTTCATAGGCACTTACTTTGTCTGCTTTAGCTGTTTTCAAGGCCCTGACTTTGTCTCCTTGTGCTTTCAGTTTCTCATAGACCTCCATTGCACTCCTTGCCACTTCCCTGTCTCCCTGACAGTCTTCCATCTTCACACTGTCCAAGAGACAGGAATAAAGTAATTAGTTACAAAGCATATGGCATAGGTAAAATGTAAGTATTATGTAGACTTAGGTTAATAGTATTAGTAAAACTGAACTGTTCACATATGTTATCATACCATAGCTATTAAATAGCTAGGCATCAGATATCCATACTCTGATCAATTTAATAAATTAAATATTGTACATGGTACAATACTGGGACATTATAATTAATGATAAGATAGCTACAAATTTTAAAATAATAAAATGACTAGAAAGATCACCGTACAGTTTTCCTTCCACAGCTGTGAAATTACTTGCATCAGCCTGAATGAGACCGTGTTAGGCTCAAATTCTTCCCACGCAAACAGGTTTGCTCTACAGTTCCGCAATGGATGTATCGATGCAAAAATACCACTTTGAAAGCTGCGTTACGTAGTTGTATTACAAGTACGAATTCTTGTGCTTTGACATGTTAATTTTATGTGAAACCAAAAGGCTAAATTCAATATAGATAAATCCAAGTGATATAGATATATGTCGAAAGAAAAGGACAGCCTTTTACCGGTGTTTTTACGGGTTGCTTTCAAAATAAAGTTTTTTGGCGTAAGAAAGCTTGGACAAGACAAATCGAGAGATTATTTTTATTTTGAAACGTAGCATCTACTCAAATAATTCTGCTGGCTGTTGGACCGGATGTAGAAGGTGGCGGCAATGCACCTAAAGCTGTTTGCCAACCGGCATTGCACAACAGAAGAAGAAGGCCGGATGTAGGTTAGCTACGACTATAATGCTCAAAACTTTGATATGTTGTTGGTTTTACTAGGCTTCAGGTATAACAGTTAAAAGCAGATTCACTAGGTAGCTGGTAGATTTTCTTTGTTTGTCAAA